>NC_041387.1:677387875-677503375 GCF_002162155.2 Triticum dicoccoides
GTGCGGATGGATAAAATTGTAATATGGCAGGATCATGCTGGGCATTCGCGGCGGTGGCGGCGATCGAAGGCATGAACAAGATTAGGACAGGGGAGCTGGTGTCGCTGTCCGAGCAGGTACTCGTGGATTGCGACACACGGAGCGGCGGCTGCGGCGGCGGCCACTCAGACTCGGCTATGGCCCTTGTGGCCGCACGTGGTGGCATCACGTCGGAGGAGAGGTACCCATACGCCGGATTCCAGGGAAAGTGCGACATGGACAAGCTCCTCTTCGACCAACAGGCGTCCCTCAAGGGCTTCAAGGCCGTGCCACCCAACAACGAAGGTCAGCTGGCGATTGCCGTGGCCATGCAGCCCGTGACGGTCTACATTGACGCCAGCGGTTTTCAGTTCCAGTTCTACTCCGGCGGCATCTACCGTGGCCCCTGCTCCGCCAATGTGAACCACGCCGTCACCATCGTCGGCTACTGCGAGGGTCCTGGCGAGGGAAACAAGTACTGGATTGCCAAGAACTCATGGAGCAACGACTGGGGTGAACAAGGATATGTCTACCTCGCAAAGGACGTGCCCTCGTCCACGGGCACATGTGGCCTGGCCACCTCGCCCTTCTACCCCACGGCTTGACCACAGGCAGCACTATGTGTGATATCTAAGGAATTGCTTCCGTTTCGTTGTGATAATGCTAAATTACTATTTTTGTTATACTTCCCTTTAATTTGATCAATAATCGGTAGACCGTGCGTGCGATAGCATGGCCTGAGTGTAATAAATCGTCGTGTGAATTACACTTTCTACAAGTTAATTGTACATTTGTGACACATATTTACCGATTTAACGGATGCCGTGTCGAAATATCCCATCTAAAAAACTTTGTACCCGGTTTTACTCCATTTAGCATTTTACCTATTATTAGATATGAACTGCATGTTAGGTAGATACTTTTACAACAATGTGTAAACATCTCAGGACAGGATGGACTATCATGTCTAGCCTTCTCTTCTCCATGTGTTCCACTCCTCGCCATCATTGTGGTATCCTCTAACGGTGATCATCGCCGCACGCATTTTACAATCGACACCCATGAGAGAAACATGGAGAAAGTTTTAAAATAGGGTAATGTAGACGAATGCTCATGAAATGGGTTAACTGGTTCCTCGAATGTACAAATTGGAGGTAAAAAGTGAAGCTCAGTCTGAATTTACAGATAACATGTTGGGTACTATCATGGTCGTGTGTTCTCTTCTTTGTTTCTACTTCTCTGTTGGGATTATTTTTCTAAAATCAAATTTGCATGTGCAATGAGCATTTTTACGGTACCGTTAAAAACATATGAAAACTCCATTTGTTAGATTGTGATGGCTGAAGATTAGACGTAGATATATAGGATTGCCACCTCTAAAATCCGTGGGGTACATTTTGAAGTCGTAATCAAGACAAAATTACTGTGCCGTCAGATCATCTCAATTTTGCTCCTGTTATTATGTACGCATACCCACATATTTTGTTCGTTTCTGGACGTCTAAACACAAGATCTGAACGAATCGGGGAGGATGTCCCCCAAGTGTACCCCCAAATTGATTGCTATTTCCGTGACCAATTAAGCATCTAATAGCGAATATTGCAAAGTAACATAGAACAGGAAAATGTATACTAGTAGTCCTTGCATCTGAAACTTTTCTCATTTATCCTATAGCAATTCTATCAGTAAATCCATCCACATCTCTAGGATGTGGTTCCTCGATGCTGCCCACAAAGGGCAACTTGCAAACCAAACAAAAATCATAGAGTGACATCTCCTTAACCTCATCATATAAGTAAAACTCCACTGAAGGTGGTGATTTTCTAGCATGGAAATAAAAGTTTTGCACGAAAATATTAGTGAGTAGGAGATACTGTTCACACTGGTCGTGGAGGAAGTCGGTGATGCCTGCATTCTCAGCCAAATAATAAAAGTCGTCGTAAATTCTGGCGGCTCTCAAAAACGCATCACAAGGCCATTCGTACAACATAACCTCCACAGTGCGAGGAAGATTGTATTTGGGCTTTTTATTCTCCACATTCTGCTTATCCTTCGAGATTCGGCTCGAGGAGCCCCTCAACAATCACTTCATCATTTTCGTTCTCTGAAAAAATTCTGAAATTTTTAGTGACTCAAAATAGAAGTGAACCAGACTCAAGAAAATTGATAGCAACTACTCCTACAAGTGCCTAGAGGCTATATCATGCATTAAAACTACTTTGGACCATATAAATTTAACATGCAGGCTCAAGAACAAGGTCACCTCAGCAGCAAAAGTTTATAATAAATAAAGCACTGGAACAAAAACTAATTGGACCATTGGAGGAGTCACATACCGAAAAACAATCCCCCAAAGCAGTTTTGTGAATGGAGCTTTGAGCAAGGAGATCGAAAATGGCAGCAAAACGAGCTAGAACACGAGTTTGAGCTACAGGATGATTTTTTGGAGGAAGACGAAGTGTGTGGGTGCTGGAATAAGTGGAGAGGGGCCACGTGGGGTCCACGAGGCAGGGGGCGCGCCCGAGGGGTGTGGGCGCGTCCTGTGCCCTTGTGGCCAAATGGTGGGTACCCCTGGTGTGTTCTAAGTGCCAGAAATACTTAAATATTCTATAAAAAATCATACTTCATTTTCAGGGCATTTAGAGAACTTTTATTTTCAGGGTATTTTTTATTGCAAGGATAATTCAAAAAACAGACAAAAAATACTATTTTTACTTTATTTAATCTAAATAACAGAAAGTAAAATGATGGTACAGAGAGTTTTGCTTTCTAATTTCATCCATCTCATGCTCATCAAAAGGAATCCACTAACAAGGTTGATCAAGTCTTGTTAACAAACTACTTCCGAATAACATGTAACCAGAGAATTTCCGAATGCCACTAGGTTACCTCAACGAGGATATGCATGTCCCCAATATTAAGAATATCATATTTCTTTTTTACAGTAGGAAGAGGTAATTCAAAACCTCCAATAGTAATCATTGAAAAATTTCCAATAGAATTGATACTATGAACTTGAGGTTGTTTCTTCAGACAGTGTATCGTATGCTTATTATCATTAACATGAAAGGTGACACTGCCTTTGTTGCAATCAATAATAGCCCCTGTAGTATTAAAAAAGGGTCTACCAAGGATAATCGACATACTGTCGTCCTCGGAAATATTAAGAATAACAAAGTCCATTAAAATAGTAAGTTTGCAACCAACGGGTATAGCGGTTGATTTATCGGCCATTTGAAAAGAGATTTCAGTAGGTGTCAACTTATTCAAATCAAGTCTACGATATAAGGAGAGAGGCATAACATTGACACCGGCTCCAAGATCACATAAAGTAGTTTTAACATAGTTTCTTTTAAAGGAGCATGGTATAGTTGGTACTCCTGGATCTCCAAGTTTCTTTAGTATTCCACCCTTAAAAGTATAATTAGCAAGCATGGTGGGAATTTCAGCTTCTGGTATCTTCCTTTTATTTGTAACAATATCTTTCATATACTTAGCATAAGGATTCATTTTAAGCATGTCTGTCAAATGCATACGCAAAAAGATAGGTCTAATCATTTCAGCAAAGCACTCAAAATCCTCATCATCCTTTTTCTTGGATGGCTTAGGAGGAAAAGGCATGGGTTTCTGAACCAATGGTTCTCTTTCTTTACCATGCTTCCTAGCAAAGAAGTCTCTCTTATCATATCGTTGATTCTTTGATTGTGGGTTATCAAGATCAACATCAGGTTCAATCTCTACATCATTGTTATTGCTAGGTTGAACATGAACATGAACATCATCATTAACATTATCACTAGGTTCATGTTCATTACCAAATTGTGTTTCAGCATCAGAAATAGAAATATCATTGGGATTCTCAGGTGTATCTATAACAGGTTCACTAGAAGCATGCAAAGTCCTATCAATTTTCCTTTTCTTTTCTTACAATGGCTAGGTGCATCAACTTAGTTCTCTGAGAATCTTGCTCAACTCTCTTAGGATGGCCCTCAGTATACAAAGGTTCCTGGGTCATTTTACCACCTCTAGTCATAACTCTAACATCATTATCATTGTTCTTATTATTTAATTCATTGAGCAAATCGTCTTGTTCTTTAAATACTTGTTCTACTTGAGTGGTAACCATGGATGCATGGTTACTAATAAGCTTAAGGTCACCTTTAACTCTAGACATATAATCACTCAAGTGTTCAACCATATAAGCATTACGTTTCAATTGTCTACCAACATAAGCATTGAAGTTTTCTTGTTTAACAATAAAATTATCAAACTCATCCAGGCATTGACTAGCAGACTTATTACGAGGAATATCACCTTCATCAAATCTATAGAGATAATTTGCCTTTACTACCTGTGTCGGGTTATTAAGACCATGTATTTCTTCAATAGGTGGCAAATTCTTAACATCTTCAATTTTAATACCTTTTTCTTTCATAGATTTCTTTACCTCTTGCATATCTTTAGGACTGAGAAATAGTATACCCCTTTTCTTCGGAGTTGTCTTAGGACTTTGTTCAGGAAGTGTCCAATTATTATCATTACTCAATATATTATTCAATAGCAATTTAGCTTGCTCAACAGTTCTTTCCCTGAAAACACAACCAGCACAACTATCTAGGTGGTGTCTAGAAGCATCGGTTAGTCCATTATAAAATATATCAAGTATTTCATTTTTCTTGAGAGGATGATCAGGAAAAGCATTAAGTAACCGGAGAAGCCTCCCCCAAGCTTGTGGGAGACTCTCTTCTCCAATTTGCTCAAAATTATATATTTCCCTTAAGGCAGCTTGTTTCTTATGGGCGGGAAAATATTTTGCTGAGAAGTAATAAATCATATCCTGGGGACTATGCACACAACCAGGAGCAAGAGAATTAAATCATATCTTAGCATCACCCTTTAATGAGAACTGAAATAATTTAAGGATATACTAATGGCGAATTTTTACCTCATGGGTAAATAGGGTGGCTATATCATTCAATTTAGTAAGATGTGCCACAACAGTTTCAGATTCATAGCCATAAAAAGGATCAGATTCAACCAAAGTAATTAACTCAGGATTGACAGAGAATTCATAATCCTTATAAGTAACACAGATAAGTGAAGTAGCAAAAGCAGGGTCATATTTCATTTTAGCATTAAGAGACTTTTCTTTCAGCTTAGCTAACAGTTTCTTAAGATCATATATATCTTTGGAAGCAAAAAGGTCTCTAGAAGTTTCTTCATTCATAACATAACCCTCAGGCACAACAAACAATTCGTATCTAGGGGGAGAATCTTCATCATCACTTTCATCAATATTATAAGTTTCAATAAATTTCATTCTATCTAACCCTAGAAAGTTGTTCATCAAGAAATTCACCTAATGGCACAGTATTATCAAGTAGAGAAGAAGTTGAAGGAAATATGCCCTAGAGGCAATAATAAAGTTATTATTTATTTCCTTATTTAATGATATATGTTTATTATTCATGCTAGAATTGTATTAATCAGAAACATAATACATGTGTGAATACATAGACAAACAAAGTGTCACTACTGTGCCTCTACTTGACTAGCTTGTTGATCAAAGATGGTTATGTTTCCTGACCATAGACATGTGTTGTCATTTGATTAATGGGATCACATCATTAGGAGAATGATGTGATTGACATGACCCATTCCGTTAGCTTAGCACACGATCGTTTAGTATGTTGCTATTGCTTTCTTCATGACTTATACATGTTCCTATGACTATGAGATTATGCAACTCCCGTTTATCGGAGGAACACTTTGGGTGCTACCAAACGTCACAACGTAACTGGGTGATTATAAAGGTGCTCTACAGGTGTCTCCGAAGGTACATGTTGGGTTGGCGTATTTCGAGATTAGGATTTGTCACTCCGATTGTCGGAGAGGTATCTCTCGGCCCTCTCGATAATACACATCACTTAAGCCTTGCAAGCATTGCAACTAATGAGTTAGTTGCGGGATGATGTATTACAGAACGAGTAAAGAGACTTGCCGGTAACGAGATTGAACTAGGTATTGAGATACCGACGATCGAATCTCGGGCAAGTAACATACCGATGACAAAGGGAACAACGTATGTTGTTATGCGGTCTGACCGATAAAGATCTTCGTAGAATATGTGGGAACCAATATGAGCATCCAGGTTCAGCTATTGGTTATTGACCGGAGACGTGTCTCAGTCGTGTCTACATTGTTCTCGATCCGTAGGGTCCGCACGATTAAGGTTTCGATGACAGTTATATTATGAGTTTATGAGTTTTGAATTACCGAAGGAGTTCAGAGTCCCGGATGAGATCGGGGACATGACGAGGAGTCTCGAAATGGTCGAGACGTAAAGATCGATATATTGGACGACTATATTCGGAGTTCGGAAAGGTTCCGAGTGTTTCGGGTATTTTTTGGAGTACGGGAGAGTTACGGGAATTCGCCGGGGAGTATATGGGCCTTATTGGGCCATACGGGAATAGAGTAGAGAGGCCAAAAGGAAGGAGGCCTGCGCCCCCTCTGGTCCAAATTGGACAAGGGGCGCAGCCCCCTTTTCCTTCTTCCTCTCCCCCTCTTTCCCCTTCTCCTACTCCAACAAGGAAGAAGGGAGTCCTACTCCCGGTGGGAGTAGGACTCCCCTTGGTGCGCCCCCTCCTAGGCCGGCCGCCCCCTCCCCCTTGCTCCTTTATATACGGGGGCAGGGGGGCACCTCTAGACACAACAACAATTGATCCTTGAGATCTCTTAGCCGTGTGCGGTGCCCCCCTCCACCATAGTCCTCGATAATAATGTAGTGGTGCTTAGGCGAAGCCCTGCGACAGTAGAACATCAAGATCGTCACCACGCCGTCGTGCTGACGGAACTCTTCCCCGACACTTTGCTGGATCGGAGTCCGGGGATCGTCATCGAGCTGAACGTGTGCTAGAACTCGGAGGAGCCGTAGTTTCGGTGCTTGATCGGTTGGGCCGTGAAGACGTACGACTACATCAACCGCTTTGTTATAACACTTCCGCTTTTGGTCTACGAGGGTACGTGAACATACTCTCCCCTCTCGTTGCTATGCATCACCATGATCTTGCGTGTGCGTAGGAATTTTTTTGAAATTACTACGTTCCCCAACATTGGCATCCGAGCCAGGTTTTATGCGTAGATGTCATATGCACGAGTAGATCACAAGTGAGTTGTGGGCGATATAAGTCATACTGCTTACCAACATGTCATACTTTGGTTCAGCAGTATTGTTGGTGAAGCGGCCCGGACCGACATTACGCGTACGCTTACACAAGACTGGTTCTACCGACGTGCTTTGCACACAGGTGGCTGGCGGGTGTCAGTTTCTCCAACTTTAGTTGAACCGAGTGTGGTTACGCCCGGTCCTTGCGAAGGTTAAAACAGCACCAACTTGACAAACTATCGTTGTTGTTTTGATGCGTAGGTAAGAACGGTTCTTGCTAAGCCCGTAGCAGCCACGTAAAACTTGCAACAACAAAGTAGAGGATGTCTAACTTGTTTTTGCAGGGCATGTTGTGATGTGATATGGTCAAGACATGATGATAAATTTTATTGTATGAGATGATCATGTTTTGTAACAGAGTTATCGGAAACTGGCAAGAGCCATATGGTTGTCGCTTTATTGTATGCAATGCAATCGCCCTGTAATGCTTTACTTTATCACTAAGCGGTAGCGATAGTCATAGAAGCATAATATTGGCGAGACGACAACGATGCTACGATGGAGATCAAGGTGTCGCGCCGGTGACGATGGTGATCATGACGGTGCTTCGAAGATGGAGATCACAAGCACAAGATGATGATGGCCATATCATATCACTTATATTGATTGCATGTGATGTTTATCTTTTATGCATCTTATCTTGCTTTGATTAACGGTAGCATTATAAGATGATGCCTCACTAAATTATCATAGTAAAAGTGTTCTCCCTGAGTATGCATCATTGCGAAAGTTCTTCGTGCTGAGACACCACGTGATGATCGGGTGTGATAAGCTCTACGTTCAAATACAACGGGTGCAAAACAGTTGCACACGCGGAATACTCAGGTTAAACTTGACGAGCCTAGCATATACCAGATATGGCCTCGGAACACGGAGACCGAAAGGTCGAGCGTGAATCATATAGTAGATATGATCAACATATTGATGTTCACCGTTGAAACTACTCCATCTCACGTGATGATCGGACATGGTATAGTTGATATGGATCACGTAATCACATAGAGGATTAGAGGGATTTCTATCTAATTGGGAGTTCTTAAGTAATATGATTAAATGAACTTAAATTTATCATGAACTTAGTCTTGGTAGTATTTTGCAAATTGTGTTGTAGATCAATAGCTTGCGTTGTTGCTTTCATATGTTTATTTTGATATGTTCCTAGAGAAAATTGTGTTGAAAGATGTTAGTAGCAATGATGCGGATTGGATCCATGGTCTGAGGTTTATCCTCATTGCTGCATAGAAGAATTATGTCCTTAATGCACCACTAGGTGACAGACCTATTGCAGGAGCAGATGCAGACGTTATGAACATTTGGCTAGATCAATATGATGACTACTTGATAGTTTAGTGCACCATGCTTAACGGCTTAGAACTGGGACTTTAAAGATGTTTTGAACGTCATGGACCATATGAGATGTTCCAGGAGTTGAAGTTAATATTTCAAGCAAATACCCAAGTTGAGAGATATGAAGTCTCCAACAAGTTCTATGGCTAAAAGATGGAGGAGAATCGCTCAACTAGTGAGCATGTGCTAAGATTGTCTGGGTACTACAATCGCTTGAATCAAGTGGGAATTAATCTTCCAGATAAGATAGAAATTGACATAATTCTCTAGTCACCATCACCAAGTTAGTAGAACTTTGTGATGAACTATAGTATGCAAGGGATGACGTAAACGATTCCCAAGCTCTTTGTGATGTTAAAATCGACAAAGGTAGAAATCAAGAAAGAGCATCAAGTGTTGATGATTGACAAGACCACTAGTGTCAAGAAAAGGGCAAAGGGAAAGAACGGGACCTTCAAGCAGAATGGCAAGCAAGTTGTCACTCCCGCAAAGAAGCCCAAAGCTGGACCAAAGCCTGAAACTGAGTGATTATACTACAAAGGAAATGGTCACTAGAAGCAGAAATGCCTTGAATATTTGGTGGATAAGAAGGATGGCAAAGTGAACAAGGGTATATTTGATATACATGTTATTGATGTGTACTTTACTAGTGTTTATAGTAGCCCCTGAGTATTTGATACTTGTTCAGTTGCTATAATTAGTAACTCGAAACAGGAGTTATAGAATAAACAAAGACTAGTTGAGGGTGAAGTGACGATGTGTGTTGGAAGTAGTTCCAAGATCATATGATCATCATCACACTCTCCCTACACTTCCGAGATTAGTGTTGAACATAAATAAATGTTATTTGGTGTCTGCGTTGAGCATGAATATGATTTGATCATGTTTATTGCAATACGGTTATTCATTTAAAGTCAGAGAATAATTGTTGTTATGTTTACATGAATAAAACCTTCAATGGTCATACACCCAATGAAAATAGTTTGTTGGATCTCGATCGTAGTAATACACATATTCATAATATTGATGCCAAAAGATGCAAAGTTAATAATGATAGTGCAACTTATTTGTGGCACTGCCGTTTGGGTCATATCGGTGCAAAGCGCATGAAGAAACTCCATAAAAATGGATTTTCGGAATCACTTGGTTATGAATCATTTGATGCTTGTGAACCATGCCTTTTGGGCAAGATGACTAAAACTCCGTTCTCCAGAACAATGGATCGAGCTACTGACTTGTTGGAAATAATACATACTGATGTATGCAGACCTGTGAGTATTAATGCTCGTGGCAAGTATCATTATTTTCTGACCTTCACAGATGATTTGAGCAGATATAGGTATATCTACGTGATGAAACATAAGTTTAAATTTTTTGAAAGGTTCAAAGAATTTTAGAGTGAAGTGGAAAATCATCATAACAAGAAAATAAAGTTTCTGCGATCTGATCGTGGAGATGAATATTTGTGTTACGAGTTTGGTCTTCAATTAAAACAAAGCGGAATAGTTTCGAAACTCACGCCACCCGGAACACCACAGTGTAATGGTGTGTCCGAATGTCGTAACCGCACTTTATTAGATATAGTGCAATCTACGATGTATCTTACCGATTTACCACTATCATTTTGGGGTTATGCATTAGAGACAGTTGCATTCACTTTAAATAGGGCACCATCAAAATCCGTTGAGACGACGCCTTATGAACTGTGGGTTGGCAAGAAACCAAAGTTGTCGTTTCTTAAAGTTTGGGACTGCGATGCTTCTGTGAAAAAGTTTCAACCTGATAAGCTCGAACCTAAATCGGAGAAGTGCGTCTTCATTGAATACCCAAAGGAAACTGTTGGGTACACCTTCTATCACAGATCCAAAGGCAAGATATTCGTTGCTAAAATGGATCCTTTCCAGAGAAGGATTTTCTCTCGAAAGAAGTGAGTGGGAGGAAAGTAGAACTTGATGAGGTAACTATACCTGCTCCCTTATTGGAAAGTAGTTCATCACAGAAATCGGTTACTGTGACATCTACACCAATTAGTGAGGAAGTTAATGATGATGATCATGGAACTTCAGATCAAGTTGTTACTGAACCTTGTAGGTCAAACAGAATAATATCCGCACCAGAGTGGTACGATAATCCCGTTCTAGAAGTCATGTTACTAGACCATGATGAATTTACGAACTATGAGGAAGCGATGATGAGCCCAGATTCCGCGAAATGGCTTGAGGCCATAAAATCTAAGATATGATCCATGTATGAAAACAAAGTGTGGACTTTGATTGACTTGATCGATGATCTGCAAGCCATGTTAAATAAATGGATCTTCAAGATGAATACGGACACTGATAGTAGTGTCACTATCTACAAAGCTCGACTTGTTGCGAAAGGTTTTCGACAAGTTCAAGGTGTGTTGAATATGATGAGATTTTCTCACTCGAAACGATGCTTAAGTCTGTCTGAATAATGTTAGCAAATTGCCACATTTTATGAAATCTGGCAAATGGATATCAAAACTGTGTTCCTGAACGGATTTCTAGAAGAAAAGTTCTATATGATGCAACCAGAAGGTTTTGTCGATCCCAAAGGTGCTAACAAAATGTGCAAGCTCCAGCGATCCATCAATGGACTGGTGCAAGCATCTCGGAGTTGGAATATACGCTTTGATAAGTTAATCAAAGCATATGATTTTATAAAGACTTTTGGAAATGCCTGTATTTACAAGAAAGTGAGTGGGAGCACTACAACCTTTCTGATAAGTATATGTGAATGACATATTGTTGATAGGAAATGATGTAGAATTTTTCTGGAAAGCATAAAGAAGTATTTGAAAGAAGTTTTTTCAAAGAAAGACCTCGATGAAGCTGCTTACACATTGAGCATCAAGATCTATAGAGATAGATCAAGACGCTTGATAAGATTTTTCAATGAGTACATACCTTGACAAAATTTTGAAGAAGTTCAAAATGGAACGGTCAAAGAAAGAGTTCTTGCCTGTGATGCAAAGGTGTGAAGTTGAGTAAGACTCAAAACCCGACCATGGCAGAAAATAGAAAGAGAATGAAAACACATTCCCTATGCCTTAGTCATAGGTTCTATAAAGTATGCTATGTTGTGTACCAGACCTATTGTATACCTCGATTTTGGCAAAGGAATACAATTTTGATCTAAGAGTATATCACTGGACAGCGGTCAAGAATATCCTTAGTAAGGACTAAGGAGATGTTTCTCGATTATGGAGGTGATAAAAGAGTTCGTCGTAAAGAGTTACATCGATGCAAGCTTTTACACCGATCCAGATGAATCTAAGTATCAATCTGGATACATATTAAAAGTGGGAGCAATTAGCTAGAGTAGATCTGTGCAGAGCATTGTACACATAGAATATTTGCAAAATACATGCGGCTCTGAATGTAACAGACCCATTGACTAAACTTCTCTCATGAGAAAAACATGATCATACCTTAGTACTCTTTGAGTGTTAATCACATAGCGATGTGAACTAGATTATTGACTCTAGTAAACCCTTTGGGTGTTGATCACATAACGATGTGAACTATGGGTGTTAATCACATACAGATGTGAATATTGGTGTTAAATCACATGGCGATGTGAACTAGATTATTGACTCTAGTGCAAGTGGGAGACTGAAGGAAATATGCCCTAGAGGCAATAATAAAGTTATTATTTAATTCCTTATTTAATGATAAATGTTTATTATTCATGCTAGAATTGTATTAACCGGAAACATAATACATGTGTGAATACATAGACAAACAAAGTGTCACTAGTGTGCCTCTACTTGACTAGCTTGTTGATCAAAGCTGGTTATGTTTCCTGACCATAGACATGTGTTGTCATTTGATTAATGGGATCACATCATTAGGAGAATGATGTGATTGACATGACCCATTCCGTTAGCTTAGCACACAATCGTTTAGTATGTTGCTATTGCTTTCTTCATGACTTATAGATGTTCCTATGACTATGAGATTATGCAACTCACGTTTACCGGAGAAACACTTTGCGTGCTACCAAACGTCACAACGTAACTGGGTGATTATAAAGGTGCTCTACAGGTGTCTCCGAAGGTACATGTTGGGTTGGCATACTTCGAGATTAGGATTTGTCACTCCGATTGTCGGAGACGTATCTCTAGGCCCTCTCGGTAATACACATCACTTAAGCCTTGCAAGCATTGTAACTAATGAGTTAGTTGCGGGATGATGTATTACGAAACGAGTAAAGAGACTTGCCGGTAACGAGATTGAACTAGGTATTGAGATACCGACGATCGAATCTCGAGCAAGTAACATACCGATGACAAAGGGAACAACGTATGTTGTTATGCGGTCTGACCGATAAAGATCTTCGTAAAATATGTGGGAACCAATATGAGCATCCAGGTTCTGCTATTGGTTATTGACCGAAGACGTGTCTCGGTCATGTTTACATTGTTCTCGAACCCGTAGGGTCCGCACGCTTAAGGTTTCGATGACAGTTATATTATGAGTTTATGAGTTTTGATGTACCGAAGGAGTTCGGAGTCCCGGATGAGATCGGGGACCTGACGATGAGTCTCGAAATGGTCGAGACGTAAATATCTATATATTGGACGAGACTATTCGGAGTTCGGAAAGGTTCCTAGTGTTTCGGGTATTTTTCGGAGTACAAGAGAGTTACGGGAATTCGTCGGGGAGTATATGGGCCTTATTAGGCCATACGGGAATAGAGGAGAGAGGCCAAAAGGAAGGAGGCCTGCGCCCCCCCTATGGTCCGAATTGGACAAGGGGCGCAACCCCTTTTTCCTTCTTCCTCTCCCCCTCTTTCCCCTTCTCCTACTCCAACAAGGATGGAGGGAGTCCTACTCCCTGTGGGAGTAGGACTCCCCTTGGCGCACACCCTCCTAGGACGGCTGCCCCCTCCCCTTTGCTCCTTTATATACGGGGGTAGGGGGGCACCTCTAGACACAACAACACTTGATCCTTGAGATCTCTTAGCCGTGTGCGGTGCCCCCCTCCACCATAGTCCTCGATAATATTGTAGCGGTGCTTAGACGAAGCCCTGCGACAGTAGAACATCAAGCTCGTCACCACGCCGTCGTGCTGACGGAACTCTTCCCCGACACTTTGCTGGATCGGAGTCCGGGGATCGTCATCGAGCTGAACGTGTGCTAGAACTTGGAGGTGCCGTAGTTTCGGTGCTTGATCGGCTGGGCCGTGAAGACGTACGACTACATCAACCGCGTTGTTATAACGCTTCCGCTTTCGGTCTACGAGGGTACGTGGACATACTCTCCCCTCTCATTGCTATGCATCACCATGATCTTGCGTGTGCGTAGGAAATTTTTTGAAATTACTACGTTCCCTAACAGTAGTTTCATCATAAGCATTATGCATTGCACAAGTGGCATCATCAATAACGTGCGACATATTAGAATCAATAGGTGGTGCAGGTGTCGCAAATTTACTCATAATAGAAGGTGAATCAAGTGCATAGCTAGATGGGAGTTCCTTACCTACCCTCGTAGTTGAGGGGAAAATCTTGGTTCTTTCATCTTTCAAGTTCCTCATAGTGATCAGCAGATATAAATCCCAAGTGACTCAAAGAATAGAGCTATGCTCCCGGGCAACGGAGCCAGGAAAGAGTCTTGATAACCACAAGTATAGGCGATTGCAACAATTTTCGATGGTAGAGTATTCAACCCAAATTTATTGATTCGACACAAGGGGAGCCAAAGAATATTCTCAAGTATTAGCAACTGAGTTGTCAATTCAACCACACCTGAAAGACTTAATATCTGCAGCAAAGTATTTAGTAGCAAAGTAGTAGGAAGTAACGGTAACGGTGGCAAAAGTAACATTAACGGTTTTGTAGCAATCCTAACAGTGGCAATGGAGAAGTAACTTAGCAAAAATCAATATGTGAAAATCTCATAGGCAATGGATCAATGATGGATAATTATGTCAGATGCAATTCATCATGCAACATTTATAACATAGGGTGACACAGAACTAGCTCTAGTTCATCAATATAATGTAGGCATGTATTCCGAAATAGTCATACGTGCTTATGGAAAAGAACTTGCATGACATCTTTTGTCCTACCCTCCCGTGGCAGCGGGGTCGTATTGGAAACTAAGGGATATTAAGGCCTCCTTTTAATAGAGTACCGAACCAAAGCATTAACAGTTAGTTAATACATGAACTCCTCAAACTACGGTCATCACTGGGAGTGGTCCCGGTTATTGTCACTTCGGGGTTGCCGGATCATAACACATACTAGGTGACTATTGACTTGCAAGATAGGATCAAGAACTCACATATATTCAAGAAAACATAATGAGTTTAGATCTGAAATCATGGCACTCGGGCCCTAGTGACAAGCATTAAGCATGGCAAAGTCATAGCAACATCAATATTAGAACATAATTGATACTAGGGATCAAACCCTATAAAAACTAAGTCGATTACATGGTAAATCTCATCCATCCCATCACCGTCCAGAGAGCCTATGATGGGATTACTGACGCACGGCGGTGAGCATCATGAAATTGGTGATGGAGGATGGTGTTGGGGAACATAGTAATTTTAAAAAATATCCTACGCACAGGTGTAAAAGATTGAGTGGGATGGTTATAGTAAGGGGTGAACCAAGTGCTTGCGCGAAGAAGCGAATCAAAGAATGGAGACAAGGAAAGGAATCGAGGCCCGGCCGCAAGATCATGGTGATGCATTGCAACGAGAGGGGAGTCTATCTTCATACCCTTGAAGATTGCTAAGCGGAAGCGTTTATCAACGCAGTTGATGTAGTCGTACGTCTTCACGATCCGACCGATCCAAGTTCCGAATGCACGGCACTTCCGAGTTCTACACACGTTCAGCTCGATGACGTCCTCGCCTTCTCGATCCAGCAAGATGGGCGAAGTAGTAGATGAGTTCCGGCAGCACGACGGCGTGGTGACGGTGTTGGTGAAGAACAATCTCCGCAGGGCTTCGCCTAAGCACTACGGAAACTATGATGGAGGATAAACTAGAGGGGACGGGGTTGCCGGCACACGGCTTGGTGTTTCTTGATGTGTCTTGGGTGCTAGCCCTACACCTCTATTTATATGTTGAGCCTTGGTGTCGAAACTTGGAGTAAAAGCCTCCTTAAAGTCGGTTTTGTTTGAAAGGCAAGAGTCCTTCTCGGACTCCAGGGCCAGACGCCAGGGTTCCTGGCATCTGGACCCAGATGCCAGGGACCCTGGCGTCTGGCCCCTGGACTCCGCAAAACTTCCTTTTGCGCTTTCCAAAAACCTTGTGGGCTTTCCCCTTTGGCCCAAATAACGTGTTCTTGTAACCAAACATTTCGGGAAACATCCGGAACCCCTTACGGTGGATTCCGGAACCTTTCCGGAGATTAAACACTACTATCCACATATCAATCTTTACTTCCGGACCATTTCGGAGTTCCTCGTCATATCCGTGATCTCATCCAAAAACTCCGAACAACATTCAGTCGCCAACATACATAACTCATAGTACTATATCGTCAATGAACGTTAAGCGTGCGGACCCTACGGGTTCGAGAACTATTTAGACATGACCGAGACACGTCTCTGGTCAATAACCAATAGCGGGACCTGGATGCCCATATTGGCTCCCACATATTCTACAAAAATCTTTGTCGGTCAAACCGCATAACAACATACGTTGTTCCCTTTGCCATCGGTATGTTACTTGCCCGAGATTCGATCGTCGTTATCTCAATACCTAGTTCAATCTCGTTACCGACAAGTCTCTTTACTCGTTCCGTAATACATCATCTCGCAACTAACTCATTAGTTGCAATGCTTGCAAGGATTAAGTGATGTGCATTAACTAGAGGGCCCAGAGATACCTCTCCGACAATCGGAGTGACAAATCCTAATCTCGAAATACGCCAACCCAACAAGTACCTTCGGAGACACCTGTAGAGCACCTTTATAATCACCCAGTTACGATGTGATGTTTGGTAGCACACAAAGTGTTCCTCCGGTAAACGGGATGGGTCAAGTCAATCACATCACTCTCCTAATGATGTGATCCCGTTAATCAAATGACAACTCATGTCTATGGCTAGGAAATTTAACCATCTTTGATCAACGAGCTAGTCAAGTAGAGGCATACTAGTGACACTCTGTTTGTCTATGTATCCACACATGTACTAAGTTTCCGGTTAATGCAATTCTAGCATGAATAATAAACATTTATTTTGATATAAGGAAATAAATAATAACTTTATTATTGCCTCTAGGGCATATTTCCTTAAGTCTCCCACTTGCACTAGAGTCAATAATCTAGATCACATCGCCATGTGATTTAACATCAATAGTTCACATCACCATGTGATTAACACCCATAGTTCACATCGTCATGTAACCAACACCCAAATGGTTTACTAGAGTCAATAATCTAGTTCACACCACTATGTTATTAACACCCAAAGAGTACTAAGGTATGATCAGGTTTTGCTTGTGAGAGAAGTTTAGTTAACGGGTCTATCATATTCAGAGCCGTATGTATTTTGCAAGTATTCTATGTCTACAATGCTCTGCACGGAGCTACTCTAGCTAATTGCTCCCATTTTCAATATGTATCCAGATTGAGACTTGGAGTCATCTGGATCAGTGTAAATGTTTGCGCCGATGTAACTTTTACAACGAAATCTTTTATCACCTCCATAATCGAGAAACATCTCCTTAGTCCTCACTAAGGATATTCTTGACCGCTTTCCAGTGATCTACTATTAGATCAAAATTGTATTCCTTTGTCAAACTCAGAGCAAGGTATACAATAGGTCTGGTTCAGAGCATAGCATACTTTATAGAACCTATGACTGAGGCATAGGGATGACTTTTCATTCTCTTTCTATTTTCTGCCATGGTTGGGTAGTCTTACTCAACTTCACACCTTGCAACACAGGCAAGAACTCCTTCTTTGACTGTTCCATTTTGAACTATTTCAAAAAAAATTATCAATGTATGTACTAATTGAAAAATCTTATCAAGCATCTTGATCTATCTATATAGATCTTGATGCTCAATGTGTAAGCAGCTTCACCGAGGTCTTGCTTTGAAAAACTCTTATTCAAGTATCCTTTCATGCAATCCAGAATTTCTATATCATTTCCAACCAACAATATGTCATCCACATATAATATTAGAAATGCTACAGAGCTCCCACTCACTTTTTTGTAAATACAGGCTTCTCAAAAAGTCTGTATAAAACCATATGCTTTGATCAACTCATCAAAGCGTATATTCCAACTTCGAGAGGCTTGCACCAGTCCATAAATGGATCGCTGGAGCTTGCACACTTTGTTAG
Source organism: Triticum dicoccoides (assembly GCF_002162155.2). Lineage (NCBI taxonomy): Eukaryota > Viridiplantae > Streptophyta > Magnoliopsida > Poales > Poaceae > Triticum > Triticum dicoccoides. Next base: position 677,405,807 of record NC_041387.1, read on the forward strand.
GACCTTTATGATTGACAAAACCTTTTGGTTGCATCATATACAACTCTTCTTTAATAAATTCATTAAGGAATGCAATTTTGACATCCTTTTGCCAGATTTCATAAAATGTGGCAATTGCTAACATGATCCGGACAGACTTAAGCATCGATATGAGTGAGAAAATCTCATCATATTCAACACCCTAAACTTGTCGAAAAACCTTTTATGCGACAAGTCGAGCTTTGTAGATAGTAACACTACAATCAGCGTCCGTCTTCCTCTTGAAGATCCATTTATTTACTATGGCTTGCCGATCATCGGGCAAGACAACCAAAGTCCACACTTTGTTCTCATACATGGATCCCATCTTAGATTTCATGGCCTCAAGCCATTTCATGGAATCTGGGCTCATCATCGCTTCCTCATAGTTCGTAGGTTCATCATGGTCTAGTTACATGACTTCCAGAATAGGATTACCGTACTACTCTGGTGCGGATCTTATTCTGGAAGACCTACGAGGTTCTGTAGTAACTTGATCTGAAGTTTCATAATCATCATCATTAGCTTCCTCACTAATTGGTGTAGGAATGACTGAAACTGATTTCTGTGATGAACTACTTTCCAATAAGGGAGAGGGTACAATTACCTCATCAAGTTCTACTTTCCTCCCACTCACTTCTTTCGAGAGAAACTCCTTCTCTAGAAAGGATCCATCTTAGCAACGAATATCTTGCTTTCGGATCTGTGATAGAAGGTGTACCCAACAGTTTCCTTTGGGTATTCTATGAAGACGCACTTCTCCGATTTGGGTCGAGCTTATCAGGTTGAAACTTTTTCACACAAGCATCGCAGACCCAAACTTTAAGAAACGACAACTTTGGTTTCTTGCCAAACCACAGTTCAGAAGCCGTCGTCTCAACCGATTTTGATGGTGCCCTATTTAAAGTGAACGCAACTATCTCTAATGCATAACCGCAAAACGATAGTGGTAAATCGGTAAGATACATCATAGATTGCACCATATCCAATAAAGTGCGGTTATGACGTTCGGACACACCATTACGCTGTGGTGTTCCATGTGGCGTTAGCTGTGAAACTATTCCACATTGTTTAAAATGAAGGCCAAACTCGTAGCTCAAATATTCATCTCTACGATCAGATCATAGAAACTTTTTTTCTTGTTACGATGATTTTTCCTCTTCACTCTGAAATTCTTTGAACTTTTCAACTATTTCAGACTTATGTTTCATCAAGTAGATATACGCATATCTGCTCAAATCATTTGTGAAGGTCAGAAAATAATGATACTTGCCACAAGCATCAACACTCATTGGATCGCATACATCGGTATGTACTATTTCCAACAAGTCAGTAGCTCGTTCCATTATTCCGGAGAATGGAGTTTTAGTCATCTTGCCCAAAAGGCACGGTTCACAAGCATCAAATGATTAATAACCAAGTGATTCCAAAAGTCCATCTTTATGGAGTTTCTTCATGCCCTTTACACCGATATGACCCAAACGACAGTGCCACAAATAAGTTACACTATCATTGTCAACTTTGCATCTTTTGGCATCAATATTATGAATATGTGTATTACTACGATCAAGATCCAACAAACTATTTTCATTGGCTGTATGACCATCGAAGGTTTTATTTATGTAAACAGAACAACAATTATTCCTTGACTTTAAATGAATAACCGTATCGCAATAAACATGATCAAATCATATTCATGCTCAACGCAAATGCCAAATAACATTTATTTAGGTTTTACACTAATCCCGAAAGTATAGGGAGTGTGCGATGATGATCATATCAATCTTGGAACCATTTCCAATACACATCATCACTTCACCCTCAACTAGTCTCTGTTTATTCTGTAACTCCTGTTTCGAGTCACTAATTTTTAGCAACCGAACAAGTATCGAATACTCAGGGTCTACTATAAACACTAGTAAGGTACACATCAATAACTTGTATATCAAATATACCCTTGTTCACTATGCCATCCTTCTTATCCACCAAATATTCAGGGTATTTCCGTTTCAAGTGACCATTTCCTTTGTAGTGTAAGCACTCAGTTTCAGGCTTTGGTTCAGCTTTGGGCTTCTTCATGGGAGTGACAACTTGCTTGTCATTCTACTTGAAGTTCCCTTTCTTTTCCTTTGCCATATTCTTGAAACTAGTGATCTTGTCAACCATCAACACTTGATGCTCTTTCTTGATTTCTACCTTCGTTGATTTCAACATCACGAAGAGCTCGGGAATCATTTTCGTCATCCCTTGCATACTATAGTTCATCACAAAGTTCTACAAACTTGGTGATGATGACTAGAGAACTCTGTCAATCACTATCTTATCTGGAAGATCAACTCACACTTGATTCAAGCGATTGTAGTACCCAGACAATCTGAGCACATGTTCACTAGTTGAGCGATTCTCCTCCATCTTTTAGCCATAGAACTTGTTGGAGACTTCATATCTCTCAACTCGGGTATTTGCTTGAAATATTAACTTCAACTCCTGGAACATCTCATATGGTCCATGACGTTCAAAATGTCTTTGAAGTCCCGATTCTAAGCCGTTAAGTATGGTTCACTAAACTATCAAGTAGTCATCATATTGAGCTAGCCAAACGTTCATAACGTCTACATCTGCTCCTCAATAGGTCTATCACCTAGCGGTGCATTACGGACATAATTCGTCTGTGTACCAATGAGGATAAACCTTAGATCATGGATCCAATACGCATCATTGCTACTAACATCTTTCAACACAATTTTCTCTAGGAACATATCAAAATAAACATATGAAAGCAACAACGCAAGCTATTGATCTACAACATAATTTGCAAAATACTACCAGGACTAAGTTCATGATAAATTTAAGTTCAATTAATCATATTACTTAAGAACTCCCACTTAGATAGACATCCCTATAATCCTCTAAGTGATTACGTGATCCAAATCAACTAAACCATGTCCGATCATCACGTGAGATCGAGTAGTTTCAATGATGAACATCACTATGTTGATCATATCTACAATATGATTCACGCTCGACCTTTCGGTCTCCGTGTTCCGAGGCCATATATGTATATGCTAGGCTCGTCAAGTTTAACCTGAGTATTCCGCGTGTGCAACTGTTTTGCACCCGTTGTATTTGAACGTAGAGCCTATCACACCTGATCATCACGTGGTGTCTTAGCACGAAGAACTTTCGCAACGGTGCATACTCAGGGAGAACACTTCTTGATAATTAGTGAGAGATCATCTTAAAATGCTACCGTCAATCAAAGCAAGATAAGATGCATAAAGGATAAACATCACATGCAATCAATATAAGTGATATGATATGGCCATCATCATCTTGTGTTTGTGATCTCCATCTCCGAAGCACCGTCGTGATCACCATCGTCACCGGCGCGACACCTTGATCTCCATCGTAGCATCGTTGTCGTTTACGCCATCTATTGCTTCTACGACTATCGCTACCGCTTAGTGATAAAGTAAAACAATTACAGGGCGCTTGCGTTTCATACAATAAAGCAACAACCATATGGGTCCTGCCTGTTGCCGATAACTCGGTTACAAAACATGATCATCTCATACAATAAAATACAGCATCACGTCTTGACCATATCACATCACAACATGCCCTGCAAAAACAAGTTAGACTTCCTCTACTTTGTTGTTGCAAATTTTACGTGGCTGCTACAGGCTGAGCAAGAACCGTTCTTACCTACGCATCAAAACCACAACGATAGTTCGTCAAGTTAGTGATGTTTTAACCTTCGCAAGGACCGGGCGTAGCTACACTCGGTTCAACTAAAGTTGGAGAAACAGACACCCGCCAGCCACCTGTATGCAAAGCACGTCAGTAGAAACAGTCTCGCGTAAGCGTACACGTAATCTCGGTCCGGGCCGGTTCATCCAACAATACCGCCGAACCAAGGTATGACATGCTGGTAAGCAGTATGACTTGTATGGCCCACAACTCATTTGTGTTCTACTCGTGCATATAACATCTACGCATAAAACCTGGCTCGGATGCCACTGTTGGGGAACATAGTAATTTTAAAAAATATCCTACGTATATGCAAGATCATGGTGATGCATAGCAACGAGAGGGGGAGTGTATCTTCATACCCTTGAAGATCGCTAAGCGGAAGCATTTATCAACGCGGTTGATGTATTCGTACGTCTTCACGATTCGACCGATCCATGTACCGAACGCATGGCACCTCTGAGTTTCGCACATGTTCAACTCGATGACGTCCTCACCTTCTTGATCCAGAGAGACGTGCGAAATAGTAGATGAGTTCCGGCAGCACGACGGCGTGGTGACGGTGTTGGTGAAGAAGAATCTCCGCAGGGCTTCGCCTAAGCACTACATAAACTATGACGGGGGATAAACTAGAGGGGACGGGGTTACCGGCACACGGCTTGGTGTTTCTTGATGTGTCTTGGGTGCTATCCCTACCCCTCTATTTATATGTTGAGCCTTGGGGTCGAAACTTGGAGTAAAAGCCTCCTCAAAGTCGGTTTTGCCCGAAAGGCAAGAGTCTGGACTCCACAAAACTTCCTTTTGCGCTTTCCAAAAACCTTGTGGGCTTTCCCCTTTGGCCCAAATAACGTGTTCTTGTACCCAAACATTTCGGGAAACATCCGGAACCCCTTCAGGTGGATTCTGGAACGTTTCCGGAGATCAAACACTACTATCCACATATCAATCTTTAATTCTGGACCATTCCGGAGTTCCTCGTCATATCCGTGATCTCATCCAAAAACACCGAACAACATTCGATCACCAACATACATAACTCATAGTACTATATCGTCAAGGAACGTTAAGTGTGCGGACCCTACGGGTTCGAGAACTATGTAGACATGACCGAGGCACATCTCTGGTCAATAACCAATAGCGGGACCTGGATGCCCATATTGGCTCCCACATATTCTACGAAGATCTTTATCGATCAAACCGCATAACAACATACGTTGTTCCCTTTGTCATCGGTATGTTACTTGCCCGAGATTCGATCGTCGGTATCTCAATACCTAGTTCAATCTCATTACCGGCAAGTCTCTTTACTCGTTCCGTAATACATCATCTCGCAACTAACTCATTAGTTGCAATGCTTGCAAGGCTTAAGTGACGTGCATTACCGAGAGGGCCCAGAGATACCTCTCCGACAATCGGAGTGACAAACCCTAATCTCGAAATACGCCGACCCAACAAGTACCTTCGGAGACACCTGTAGAGCACATTTATAATCACCCAGTTACGTTGTGATGTTTGGTAGCACACAAAGTGTTCTTACGGTAAACGGGAGTTGCATAATCTCATAGTCATAAGAACATGTATAAGTCATGAAGAAAGCAATAGCAACATAATAAACGATCGATTGCTAAGCTAACGGAATGGGTCAAGTCAATCACATCATTCTCCTAATGATGTGATCCCGTTAATCAAATGACAACTCATGTCTATGGCTAGGAAACTTAACCATCTTTGATCAACGAGCTAGTCAAGTAGAGGAATACTAGTGACACTCTGTTTGTCTATGTATTCACACATGTACTAAGTTTCCGATTAGTACAATTCTAGCATGAATAATAAACATTTATCATGATATAAGGAAATAAATAATAACTTTCTTATTGCCTCTAGGGCATATTTCCGATGGTTGATGATGACGATGGTGACAGATTCCCCTCTCCGGAGCCCCGAACGGACTCCAGATCAGCCCTCACGGGGAAGATTAGGGCTTGGCGGTGGCTCCGTATCGTAAAACATGATGAATCCTTCTCTTTGATTTTTTTTCTCTTCGAACGTGATTATATAGAGTTGGAGTTGAGGTTGGTGGAGGTCTAGGGGGCCCACGAGGCAGGGGGCGCGCCCTAGGGGGTGGACGCGCCCTGCAACCTCGTGGACAGGGTGTGGGCCCCCTTATGCTTATTCTTTTGCCAATGTTGTTTATTAATTCCAAAACGTGTCTCCGTCGGTTTTCAGGTCATTCTGAGAACTTTTATTTCTGCACAAAAATAACACCATGGGAATTCTGCTGAAAACAGCGTTAGTCCGGGTTAGTTCCATTCAAATCATGCAAGTTAGAATCCAAAACAAGAGCAAAAATATTTGGAAAAGTAGATACGTTGGAGACGTATCAGTCGCTTCCCGCTGCTTGGCCTGGACAAATTTGACCTTCAGTACCGGTTAGTGGCTCCAATCGGTACTAAAGGTCTATCCTATATAAGCAACGCTGACGAAAATTTCAGTTTCTTCTCCTCTTCCCCTGCTTCTTCAACCTTGTCGCGCCGTCGCCCGTCCCCGGCGCCTCCCCGGCCTATCGCCGCCCCCGTCACGCGCGGCTACTATCGCCGTCCCCATCGCCGCGCCCGTCCCTATCATTACACGCCGCCCCCGGCCCGTCCCCGTCGCGCGCGTGCCGCCCCGGCCCGTCCCCGTCGCTGCCACCCGTTGTCGACCCCGTCGCCTCACATCGCCGGTTGTCACCCAGCTGTAAGACCGTCCCTGCCGCGCCATGGCCGCGCTCACACACACACTCAGTACACACGACACGCACACAGAGAAAATGTTAGATGATTAGATGAATTAGGTAGATATTAATGTCAAATGTTAGATGAATTTTATGAATTAGCTAGATATTAATGTTAGATGAGTAAGTTTTTTAATTCTTTTAGTTATAAATGAATTAGATATATTAATGTTAGATATTAGCATGAATATATATAAACTTCAGGTTGTTATCAATTTGATGATATTGTTCAAAATGAATGCCCACGATAAACTCTATTGACAAATCTAACAACTCGCGATGAACACAAAGGCCAAGATAGCAAAAAATATTGACTCCATTACAATATTTTCTAAGGCATTAAATGTTAATAATAGATCATAACTCATAGGAATAACCAACCTGGTAAAGTTTATTCTAGCCGGTCTTCTAAATTTCTACAAATTAATAGAACTAGTTGAATTCTATATGAGATTTGAATTAGTAAGTTCTTAGTTGAATTAGTAAGAAAATTAGTAAGTGCTTAGTTGAATTAGTAAGAAAATAAATTATTTTTATTTATAGTAAGTGCTTAGTTGAATTAGTACAAGTTGAGTCTTCTATTTTGGAACGGAGGGAGTAGTTGTGTAGAGGAATATAATGGAAAAGGTCGTACTGTTTCAATGGATAGGTAAACATTAAAAAATGTCATCCATTTAATAGTCGAACAAAGGACAGTTCCTTACTATGTTTAGAAGAATAGCTTTATACTCCCTCCGTTTCTTTTTGGTCTTCATATAAGATTTGGTCAAAGTCAAACTTTGTAAAATTTAACCAGCTTTATATGAAAAGACATCAACACTCACACTATAAAATCAATGTTATTAGATGCATTATGGAATTAATTTTCATAACATATAACTTTTGTATGGTAGATGTTGATTTTTTTTCTATGAAGTTAGTCAAACTTTATAAAGTTTGACTTTGACCAAATCTTATATGCAGACTAAAAAGAAACGGAGGGAGTAATAAAGAAACGTCAGGCAACTGGCAGCCACCCTTGTGCGCTAAAAATTGCAATGGTGCAAAAACAATTAAGTTGTATACATACTGTCATGTTTGGTTTGCATGAGTGTTTTATCAATTTAATGGATTTATATGGTACGATCTTATATATAATCTTATTTATTAGGTTCGTTAATTGGCTCAGTGATGTACACTTGATAACCGCAGATAAGTACGTACTCGTAGTAGCTAGCTAGCAATGATTCAGTCGTGCCACATGCTCGCTTACTGGCCGCCATGCATGTATCTTCTCCGATGGACAGAAGTTCAAATATGACTTGGTGTCTCACACTCAAATTAATTTCTGAAACGGATTATCCATGGAAAGAATCTCTCGCACAAATGACTAGAACAGCAGCTGATCGATGTTAGGTACGAGCAAACAAGTATATTGTAGTAAGATAAACTCACATTTAGTGCAAGTTGTGCAATGCGAAAAGGACACAACACTATTTAAGAAATAATAATAGACCACTAGCAGAACAGTTGGTCTATACTTTGTTCTAATGTGCCATGTTGCGAGAAAAATAAAACCAGCCACCTACGATTAAAAATATTGTAATTCTCGTGAAACAACGATTATCTTGCGATTCCCTGCTTCTAGCATGCGCTTCCTATCACCAGGCCACTAAGTCGGAATTTCCAAGCGTAGCTTTTTCTTTCCCCTCTCGCAAGGCGACTAGAGAAAGCATTTCTCCCTTCGATCTTCCTCGGGTGAGCCCGTGGATTCGCCTCCACTCCACCTGCCGTTTTAGCGGCCGATAGCGGTTGGGAGGGTATTTCTGGTGCCTCGGCTTATATAGGTAGGGTTTTGGTTCTTGCAAGGGCGGCGCTCGAACGGATGGCAGAGCTTCTTCTTCGAGTCAGTCATCTGGGCTCCCATTCTCCTCAAGTTCGTTCCTGGGGTGGATTAGACAAAGCTCCAGCATGGATTCTTGCCAGCTCCTTGAACGACGAGGTTTGGCTTTCTTGTCGTGCATACGCAATAGAAGATTTTCTGTTAGATTCTTCAGATCAATTCAACGATTTGATGGTGACTACTGGGACTCCCGAACTCTGGTCCTTAAGGGCACGTGCACAAAGACTTCCCGGTTGTCATCGACAAGGTAAGGCCGGATCCGGTATATGAGCGACAATAGCGACGCGTCGGCAGCTCATTCTTGCGGCGGCAATGGTCGTTCGGTTGTCCATGAACCTCCATGTAATTTTTACGATGTTTGGGGTGCTCTGTACTTCCAGTGAATCTTTATAATAGATATGATATTTTCGTAAAAAAAAGTCAGAATTTCAGAAAACCGGCCGGTTTCCAAAAATTTTGTTTGAAAGAAACCCTGCGATAGTACAACAGCCACCCATGACGGGACGCTGCGATCAACCTAAGCGCCCGCCTATATAAGCATCAGGTCCGTGATTGCCTCCCACACTTGAAGGGTCTGAAGATAATCTTCATCTTCACCGCCCACACGCCGTAGTTGGCGTCGGTGAGCATCGGGTACTGTATGGGGATGTTGCGGTGCGACAATACGTTGGCGCCGCCCCTTCCTCCACCACTGGTCGCTGAATTTCCGCCCTAGTTCACCTCATCGACGTTCTTGTTCATGTTGGAACCGCCGTTGCCGGACTTGTTCGCCTTGGAACCGCCGTTGCCGGACTTGGAGTTGACCCACTCCTGATCGTTGTCCCCCATCATAGATCATAGATCGTTGAGGCTTGAGATACCAATTATTGGCTTTATAACACTAGATCAATTCACCAGGGAGCTACAATGTGTATCTGCAGCAAAGCTATCAAGCAAGCAAGCCACCATTAGTATTTTATCAATTTAACGGATTGACATGATATGTTGTGTATATAATTTGATTTATTAGGCTCGTTAATTTGTTCAATGATGTACAGTTCATAATCGAGGATAAGAACTAGCAAGCTAGCAATAATACTGCTCGTGTACCACAATTATGTTTCTTCAATGATCATGATTGAGATGGAGATTATTTAGAGCTACTTTATATTCAGTTTGTTCATAAGAGTGAACAATTACATTACTCCAGGTTTGTTGCCAGCATAGTTGCAATTTTAACAATGGTTGCTGCCACCTGCCTGCCGTTCAAGTACTATAAAGGATTGCCTCTCAGTGCAGCAGCGCACACCGCCCATGAGAGCGATGCGACAGCTATGGCGAGGTTCACCGCGGCACATCCAGTGCTCGTGCAGGCGAAGTACGGAGTTTTTGCCAGGACACGCAGAGCACGAAGAAAGAAGATGCAACGGCCAGCAGCCGTTGCCCAAAATGGCAATGGTGCAAAAAAGATTAGGTGGTATATACGCCGGCATGTTCGATAGACACGATTGATACGGTTGTATATGTAATTTATTAGATTCCTTAATGATTTAACCCCTATGTGCTTTCCCTAAAGTTGCAAAACACGCTGTCAAAACTGCATTAGGAAGGATTTTCTTGACGTGCCAAGGCTAGTTCTGTACTTTTTCTGAACACAGTACAAAAGCAAGCGCTCTTACATACGCGCATATACTCACCCCTATGAACGCACACACGCACACTCTACCCATATGAGCACCTCCGAGAGATTGAGCCAACATATCATCTTGAGTCAACGAAAACGTCTCCTCCCACTAATAGCGCATCGCCGGAAATCCTGAAATTAATTCAGAAATAATGCGAGCACCAGTACTAGTTGTGTGGAAGAATATAATGGAAAAGGTCACACTGGTTGAATGTTCAAGTAAACATTCATAAATGTCATCCTTTTAATACTCGAACAAAGTACAGTTCTGTACGAGTTATGTTTAGAAGATTCGGTGGTATCCATACTGTCATGTTTGGTTTGCATGAGTGTTTTATCGATTTAACGGAATGATATGGTACGTCTTAGTCCTATATATAATCTTATCTATTAGGATAGTTAATTGGCTCAGTGATGTACACTTGATAACCGAATATAAGTACGTACTCATAGTAGCTAGCTAGCAATGATTCGGTCGTACCACATGCTCGCTTACAGGCCACCATGCAAGGTTCTTCTCCGATGGACAGAAGTTCAAATATGACTTGGTGTCTCACACTCAAATTAGTTTCTGAAACGCATTATCCATGGAAAGATTCTCTAGCACAAATGTCTAGCACAACAGCTGATCGATGTTAGGTATGAGCAAATAAGTACTCTCTCCGTTTCAAAATAGATGACCCAACTTTGCACTAACTGGTCATCTATTTTGGAACAGAGGGAGTACATTATAGTAACATAAACTCACATTTAGTTCAAGTTGTGCAATGCGAAAAGGACACAACACTATTTAGCAGAATAGTTGGTGTATACTTTGTTCTAATGTGCCATGTTGTGAGAAAAAAAAAAACACCACATAGAAAAAAAAATGTAAATCTCGTGAAACAGGGATGGAACCCGCGACTCCGTGTCATTAGCATGCGCTTCCTTTGAACCAGGCCACTAAGCAAGTTCTACACACGTGTGCATACATTTTCTCTTTGACCTTGTTCACTTATTTAAATTCAAAACAATTTGATTTTTTCAGACGGTATTTGATTTCTCCATGGGTTCCGACCAACTGGGTTTCAGGTCCGTGGCTCGGGCGGGGTCCGTATGAACAGGTTCGGCGACCTCAGCCCCAGGGAGGTCATCCAGCAGTTCACCGGGCTCAACACCACCAGCTTCAATGCCACGTCACCCACCTACCTCCCCTACCACTCCTTCAAGCCCTGCTGCGTTGACTGGCGCTCCAGCGGCGCTGTCGCGGCATCAAGAATCAAGGCACTTGTGGTAAGTGATCAAGCTATACTTTCTACTAGCAGATTTAGTTATATACTCATGCATGGTCATGGTTGCTCAATGAATTACTCGTGTCGTCGTGCGGATGGATAAAATTGTAATATGGCAGGATCATGCTGGGCATTCGCGGCGGTGGCGGCGATCGAAGGCATGAACAAGATTAGGACAGGGGAGCTGGTGTCGCTTTCCGAGCAGGTACTCGTGGATTGCGACACACGGAGCGGCGGCTGCGGCGGCGGCCACTCAGACTCGGCTATGGCCCTCGTGGCCGCCCATGGTGGCATCACGTCGGAGGAGAGGTACCCATACGCCGGATTCCAGGGAAAGTGCGACATGGACAAGCTCCTCTTCGACCACCAGGCGTCCCTCAAGGGCTTCAAGGCCGTGCCACCCAACAACGAAGGTCAGCTGGCGATTGCCGTGGCCATGCAGCCCGTGACGGTCTACATTGACGCCAGCGGTTTTGAGTTCCAGTTCTACTCCGGCGGCATCTACCGTGGCCCCTGCTCCGCCAATGTGAACCACGCCGTCACCATCGTCGGCTACTGCGAGGGTCCTGGCGAGGGAAACAAGTACTGGATTGCCAAGAACTCATGGAGTAACGACTGGGGTGAACAAGGATATGTCTACCTCGCAAAGGACGTGCCCTCGTCCACGGGCACATGTGGCCTCGCCACCTCGCCCTTCTACCCCACGGCTTGACCACAGGCAGCACTATGAGTGATATCTAAGGAATTGCTTCCGTTTCGTTGTGATAATGCTAAATTACTATTTTTGTTATACTTCCCTTTAATTTGATCAATAATCGGTAGACCGTGCGTGCGATAGCATGGCCTGAGTGTAATAAATCAATCGTGTGAATTACACTTTCTACAAGTTAATTGTACATTTGTGACACATATTTACCGATTTAACGGATGCCGTGTCGAAATATCCCATCTAAAAAACTTTGTACCCGGTTTTACTCCATTTAGCATTTTACCTATTATTAGATATGAACTGCATGTTAGGTAGATACTTTTACAACAATGTGTAAACATCTCAGGACAGGATGGACTATCATGTCTAGCCTTCTCTTCTCCATGTGTTCCACTCCTCGCCATAGTTGTGGTATCCTCTAACGGTGATCATCGCCGCACGCATTTTACAATCGACACCCATGAGAGAAACATGGAGAAAGTTTTAAAATAGGGTAATGTAGACGAATGCTCATGAAATGGGTTAACTGGTTCCGCGAAACATGTCGGGTACTGTCATGCTCGTGTGTTCTCTTCTTTGTTTCTACTTCTCTGTTGGGATTATTTTTCTAAAATCAAATTTGCATGTGCAATGAGCATTTTTACGGTATCGTTAAAAACATATGAAAACTCCATTTGTTAGATTGTGATGGCTGAAGATTAGACGTAGATATATAGGATTGCCACCTCTAAAATCCGTGGGGTACATTTTGTAGTCGTAATCAAGACAAAATTACTGTGTCGTCAGATCATCTCAATTGTGCTCCTGTTATTATGTACGCATACCCCCATATTTTGTTCGTTTCTGGACGTCTAAACACAAGATCTGAACGAATCGGGGCGGATGTCCCCCAAGTGTACCCCCAAATGGATTACTATTTCCGCGACCAATTAAGCATCTAATAGTGAATATTGCAAAGTAACATAGAACAGGAAAATGTATACTAGTAGTCCTTGCATCTGAAACTTTTCTCATTTATCCTATAGCAATTCTATCAGTAAATCCATCCACATCTCTAGGATGTGGTTCCTCGATGCTGCCCACAAAGGGCAACTTGCAAACCAAACAAAAATCATAGAGTGACATCTCCTTAACCTCATCATATAAGTAAAACTCCACTGAAGGTGGTGATTTTATAGCATGGAAATAAAAGTTTTGCATGAAAATATTAGTGAGTAGGAGATACTGTTTACACTGGTCGTGGAGGATGTCGGTGATGCCTGCATTCTCAGCCAAATAATAAAAGTCGTCGTAAATTCTGGCGGCTCTCAAAAATGCATCACAAGGCCATTCGCACGAACGAACCTCCACAACGCGAGGAAGATTGTATTTGGGCTTTTTATTCTCCTCATTCTACTTATCATTCGAGCTTCGGCTCGAGGAGCCCCGCAGCAATCACTTCATCATTATCGTTCTCTGAAAAAATTCTGAAATTTTTAGTGACTCAAAATAGAAGTGAATCAGACTCGACAAAATTGATAGCAACTACTCCCACAAGTGCCTAGAGGCTATATCATGCATTAAAACTACTTTGGACCATATAAATTTAACATGCAAGCTCAAGAACAAGGTCACCTCAGCAGCAAAAGTTTGTAATAAATAAAGCACTAGAACAAAAACTAATTGGACCATTGGAGGAGTCACATACCGAAGAACAATCCCTCAAAGCAGTTTTGTGAATGGAGCTTTGAGCAAGGAGATCGAAAATGGCAGCAAAACGAGCTAGAACACGAGTTTGAGCTACATGATGATTTTTTGGAGGAAGACGAAGTGTGCGGGTGCTGGAATAAGTGGAGAGGGGCCACGTGGGGTCCACGAGGCAGGGGGCGCGCCCTGTGCCCTTGTGGCCAAATGGTGGGTACCCCTGGTGTGTTCTAAGTGCCAGAAATTCTTAAATATTCTATAAAAAATCATACTCCATTTTCAGGGCATTTAGAGAACTTTTATTTTCAGGATATTTTTTATTGCAAGGATAATTCAGAAAACAGACAGAAAATACTATTTTTACTTTATTTAATCTAAATAACAGAAAGTAAAATGATGGTACAGAGAGTTTTGCTTTCTAATTTCATCCATCTCATGCTCATCAAAAGGAATCCACTAACAAGGTTGATCAAGTCTTGTTAACAAACTACTTCCGAATAACATGTAACCAGAGAATTTCCGAATACCACTAGGTTACCTCAACGGGGATATGCATGTCCCCAATATTAAGAATATCATATTTCTTTTTTACAGTAGGAAGAGGTAATTCAAAACCTCCAATAGTAATCATTGAAAAATTTCCAATAGAATTGATACTATGAACTTGAGGTTGTTTCTTCAGACAGTGTATCGTATGCTTATTATCATTAACATGAAAGGTGACACTGCCTTTGTTGCAATCAATAATAGCCCCTGCAGTATTAAAAAAGGGTCTACCTAGGATAATCGACATACTGTCGTCCTCGGAAATATTAAGAATAACAAAGTCCATTAAAATAGTAAGTTTGCAACCAACGGGTATAGCGGTTGATTTATCGGCCATTTGCAAAGAGATTTCAGTAGGTGTCAACTTATTCAAATCAGGTCTACGATATAAGGAGAGAGGCATAACATTGACACCGGCTCCAAGATCACATAAAGTAGTTTTAACATAGTTTGTTTTAAAGGAGCATGGTATACTTGGTACTCCTGGATCTCCAAGTTTCTTTAGTATTCCACCCTTAAAAGTATAATTAGCAAGCATGGTGGGAATTTCAGCTTCCGGTATCTTCCTTTTATTTGTAACAATATCTTTCATATACTTAGCATAAGGATTCATTTTAAGCATGTCTGTCAAATGCATACGCAAAAAGATAGGTCTAATCATTTCAGCAAAGCACTGAAAATCCTCATCATCCTTTTTCTTGGATGGCTTAGGAGGAAAAGGCATGGGTTTCTGAACCCATGGTTCTCTTTCTTTACCATGCTTCCTAGCAAAGAAGTCTCTCTTATCATATCGTTGATTCTTTGATTGTGGGTTATCAAGATCAACATCAGGTTCAATCTCTACATCATTGTTATTGCTAGGTTGAGCATCAACATGAACATCATCATTAACATTATCACTAGGTTCATGTTCATTATCAAATTGTGTTTCAGCATCAGAAATAGAAATATCATTGGGATTCTCAGGTGTATCTATAACAGGTTCACTAGAAGCATGCAAAGTCCTATCAATTTTCCTTTTCTTTTCTTAGAATGGCTAGGTGCATCAACTTAGTTCTCTGAGAATCTTGCTGAACTCTCTTAGGATGGCCCTCAGTATACAAAGGTTCCTGGGTCATTTTACCACCTCTAGTCATAATTCTAACATCATTATCATTGTTCTTATTATTTAATTCATTGAGCAAATCGTCTTGTTCTTTAAGTACTTGTTCTACTTGAGTGGTAACCATGGATGCATGTTTACTAATAAGCTTAAGGTCACCTTTAACTCTAGACATATAATCACTCAAGTGTTCAACCATATAAGCATTACGTTTCAATTGTCTACCAACATAAGCATTGAAGTTTTCTTGTTTAACAATAAAATTATCAAACTCATCCAGGCATTGACTAGCAGACTTATTACGAGGAATATCACCTTCATCAAATCTATAGAGATAATTTGCCTTTACTACCTGTGTCGGGTTATTAAGACCATGTATTTCTTCAATAGGTGGCAAATTCTTAACATCTTCAACTTTAATACCTTTTTCTTTCATAGATTTCTTTACCTCTTGCATATCTTTAGGACTGAGAAATAGTATACCCCTTTTCTTCGGAGTTGGCTTAGGACTTTGTTCAGGAAGTGTCCAATTATTATCATTACTCAATATATTATTCAATAGCAATTCAGCTTGCTCAACAGTTATTTCCCTGAAAACACAACCAGCACAACTATCTAGGTGGTGTCTGGAAGCATCTGTTAGTCCATTATAAAATATATCAAGTATTTCATTTTTCTTGAGAGGATGATCAGGAAAAGCATTAAGTAATCGGAGAAGCCTCCCCCAAGCTTGTGGGAGACTCTCTTCTCCAATTTGCTCAAAATTATATATTTCCCTTAAGGCAGCTTGTTTCTTATGGGCGGGAAAATATTTTGCAGAGAAGTAATAAATCATATCCTGGGGACTATGCACACAACCAGGAGCAAGAGAATTAAATCATATCTTAGCATCACCCTTTAATGAGAACGGAAATAATTTAAGGATATACTAATGGCAAATTTTTTCCTCATGGGTAAATAGGGTGGCTATATCATTCAATTTAGTAAGATGTGCCACAACAGTTTCAGATTCATAGCCATAAAAAGGATCAGATTCAACCAAAGTAATTAACTCAGGATTGACAGAGAATTCATAATCCTTATAAGTAACACAGATAAGTGAAGTAGCAAAAGCAGGGTCATACTTCATTTTAGCTTTAAGAGACTTTTCTTTCAGCTTAGCTAACAGTTTCTTAAGATCATATATATCTTTGCAGGCAAAAAGGTCTCTAGAAGTTTCTTCATTCATAACATAACCCTCAGGCACAACAAACAATTCGTATCTAGGGGGAGAATCTTCATCATCACTTTCATCAATATTATAAGTTTCAATAATTTCATTCTATCTAACCCTAGAAAGTTGTTCATCAAGAAATTCACCTAATGGCACAGTATTATCAAGCAGAGAAGAAGTTGAAGGAAATATTCCCTAGAGGCAATAATAAAGTTATTGTTTATTTCCTTATTTAATGATATATGTTTATTATTCATGCTAGAATTGTATTAATCGGAAACATAATACATGTGTGAATACATAGACAAACAAAGTGTCACTAGTGTGCCTCTACTTGACTAGCTTGTTGATCAAAGATGGTTATGTTTCCTGACCATACACATGTGTTGTCATTTGATTAATGGGATCACATCATTAGGAGAATGATGTGATTGACATGACCCATTCCGTTAGCTTAGCACACGATCGTTTAGTATGTTGCTATTGCTTTCTTCATGACTTATACATGTTCCTATGACTATGAGATTATGCAACTCCCGTTTACCGGAGGAACACTTTGGGTGCTACCAAACGTCACAACGTAACTGGGTGATTATAAAGGTGATCAGGTGTCTCCGAAGGTACATGTTGGGTTGGCGTATTTCGAGATTAGGATTTGTCACTCCGATTGTCGGAGAGGTATCTCTGGGCCCTCTCGGTAATACACATCACTTAAGCCTTGCAAGCATTGCAACTAATGAGTTAGTTGCGGGATGATGTATTACAGAACGAGTAAAGAGACTTGCCGGTAACGAGATTGAACTAGGTATTGAGATACCGATGATTGAATCTCGGGCAAGTAACATACCGATGACAAAGGGAACAACGTATGTTGTTATGCGGTCTGACCGATAAAGATCTTCGTAGAATATGTGGGAACCAATATGAGCATCCAGGTTCAGCTATTGGTTATTGACCGGAGACGTGTCTCAGTAGTGTCTACATTGTTCTCAATCCGTAGGGTCCGCACGATTAAGGTTTCGATGACAGTTATATTATGAGTTTATGAGTTTTGATGTACCGAAGGAGTTCAGAGTCCCGGATGAGATCGGGGACATGACGAGGAGTCTCGAAATGGTCGAGACGTAAAGATCGATATATTGGACAACTATATTCGGAGTTCGGAAAGGTTCCGAGTGTTTCGGGTATTTTTCGGAGTACCAGAGAGTTACGGGAATTCGCCGGGGAGTATATGGGCCTTATTGGGCCATACGGGAATAGAGTAGAGAGGCCAAAAGGAAGGAGGCCTGCGCCCCCTCTGGTCCAAATTGGACAAGGGGCGCAGCCCCCTTTTCCTTCTTCCTCTCCCCCTCTTTCCCCTTCTCCTACTCCAACAAGGAAGAAGGGCGTGCCCCTCCTAGGCCGGCCGCCCCCTCCCCCTTGCTCCTTTATATACGGGGGTAGGGGGGCACCTCTAGACACAACAACAATTGATCCTTAAGATCTCTTAGCCGTGTGCGGTGCTCCCCTCCACCATAGTCCTCGATAATAATGTAGTGGTGCTTAGGCGAAGCCCTGCGACAGTAGAACATCAAGATCGTCACCACGCTGTCGTGCTGACGGAACTCTTCCCCGACACTTTGCTGGATCGGAGTCCGGGGATCGTCATCGAGCTGAACGTCTGCTAGAACTCGGAGGTGCCGTAGTTTCGGTGCTTGATCGGTCGGGCCGTGAAGATGTACGACTACATCAACCGCTTTGTTATAACACTTTCGCTTTTGGTCTACAAGGGTACGTGAACATACTCTCCCCTCTCGTTGCTATGCATCACCATGATCTTGCGTGTGCGTAGGAGTTTTTTTGAAATTACTACGTTCCCCAACATTGGCATCCGAGCCAGGTTTTATGCGTAGATGTCATATGCACAAGTAGATCACAAGTGAGTTGTGGGCGATATAAGTCATACTGCTTACCAACATGTCATACTTTGGTTCGGCGGAATTGTTGGTGAAGCGGCCCGGACCGACATTACGCGTACGCTTACACGAGACTGGTTCTACCGACGTGCTTTCCACACAGGTGGCTGGTGGGTGTCAGTTTCTCCAACTTTAGTTGAACCGAGTGTGGCTACGCCCGGTCCTTGCGAAGGTTAAAACAGCACCAACTTGACAAACTATCGTTGTGGTTTTGATGCGTAGGTAAGAACGGTTCTTGCTAAGCCCGTAGCAGCCACGTAAAACTTGCAACAACAAAGTAGAGGACGTCTAACTTGTTTTTGCAGGGCATGTTGTGATGTGATATGGTCAAGACATGATGATAAATTTTATTGTATGAGATGATCATGTTTTGTAACAGAGTTATCGACAACAGGCAAGACCCATATGGTTGTCGCTTTATTGTATGCAATGCAATCGCCCTGTAATGCTTTACTTTATCACTAAGCGGTAGCGATAGTCATAGAAGCATAATATTGGCGAGACGACAACGATGCTACGATGGAGATCAAGGTGTCGCGCCGGTGACGATGGTGATCATGATGGTGCTTCGAAGATGGAGATCACAAGCACAAGATGATGATGGCCATATCATATCACTTATATTGATTGCATGTGATGTTTATCTTTTATGCATCTTATCTTGCTTTGATTAACGGTAGCATTATAAGATGATCCCTCACTAAATGATCATAGTAAAAGTGTTCTCCTTGAGTATGCATCGTTGCGAAAGTTCTTCGTGCTGAGACACCACGTGATGATCGGGTGTGATAAGCTCTACGTTCAAATACAACGGGTGCAAAACAGTTGCACACGCGGAATACTCAGGTTAAACTTGACGAGCCTAGCATATAACAGATATGGCCTCGGAACACGGAGACCGAAAGGTCGAGCGTGAATCATATAGTAGATATGATCAACATATTGATGTTCACCGTTGAAACTACTCCATCTCACGTGATGATCAGACATGGTGTAGTTGATATGGATCACGTAATCACATAGAGGATTAGAGGGATGTCTATCTAAGTGGGAGTTCTTAAGTAATATGATTAAATGAACTTAAATTTATCATGAACTTAGTCCTGGTAGTATTTTGCAAATTGTGTTTAAATATGTTAGTAGCAATGATGCGGATTGGATCCGTGGTCTGAGGTCTATCCTCATTGCTGCATAGAAGAATTATGTCCTTAATGCACCACTAGGTGACAGACCTATTGCAGGAGCAGATGCAGACGTTATGAACATTTGGCTAGATCAATATGATGACTACTTGATAGTTTAGTGCACCATGCTTAACAACTTAGAACTGGGACTTTAAAGATGTTTTGAATGTCATGGACCATATGAGATGTTCCAGGAGTTGAAGTTAATATTTCAAGCAAATACCCAAGTTGAGAGATATGAAGTCTCCAACAAGTTCTATGGCTAAAAGATGGAGGAGAATTGCTCAACTAGTGAGCATGTGCTAAGATTGTCTGGGTACTACAATCGCTTGAATCAAGTGGGAGTTAATCTTCCAGATAAGATAGTGATTGACAGAATTCTCTAGTCACCACCACCAAGTTAGTAGAACTTTGTGATGAACTATAGTATGCAAGGGATGACGTAAATGATTCCCAAGCTCTTTGTGATGTTGAAATCGACGAAGGTAGAAATCAAGAAAGAGCATCAAGTGTTGATGATTAACAAGACCACTAGTTTCAAGAAAAGGGCAAAGGGAATGAAAGGGACCTTCAAGCAGAATGGCAAGCAAGTTGTCACTCCCGCGAAGAAGCCCAAAGCTGGACCAAAGGCTGAAACTGACTGATTATACTGCAAAGGAAATGGTCACTAGAAGCGGAAATGCCTTGAATATTTGGTGGATAAGAAGGATGGCAAAGTGAACAAGGGTATATTTGATATACATGTTATTGATGTGTACTTTACTAGTGTTTATAGTAGCCCCTGAGTATTTGATACTTGTTCAGTTACTATAATTAGTAACTCGAAACAGGAGTTATAGAATAAACAAAGACTAGTTGAGGGTGAAGTGACGATGTGTGTTGGAAGTAGTTCCAAGATTGATATGATCATCATAACACTCTCTCTACACTTCCGAGATTAGTGTTGAACATAAATAAATGTTATTTGGCATCTGTGTTGAGCATGAATATGATTTCATCATGTTTATTGCAATACGGTTATTCATTTAAAGTCAGAGAATAATTGTTGTTCTGTTTACATGAATAAAACCTTCAATGGTCATACACCCAATGAAAATAGTTTGTTGGATCTCGATCGTAGTAATACACATATTCATAATATTGATGCCAAAAGATGCAAAGTTAATAATGATAGTGCAACTTATTTGTGGCACTGCCGTTTGGGTCATATCGGTGTAAAGCGCATAAAGAAACTCCATAAAAATGGATTTTCGGAATCACTTGGTTATGAATCATTTGATGCTTGCGAACCATGCCTTTTGGGCAAGATGACTAAAACTCCGTTCTCCAGAACAATGGATCGAGCTACTGACTTGTTGGAAATAATACATACTGATGTATGCAGACCTGTGAGTATTAAGGCTCGTGGCAAGTATCATTATTTTCTGACCTTCACAGATGATTTGAGCATATATAGGTATATCTACTTGATGAAACATAAGTCTGAAATAGTTGAAAGGTTCAAAGATTTTAGAGTGAAGTGGAAAATCATCGTAACAAGAAAATAAAGTTTCTGTGATCTGATCGTGCAGATGAATATTTGTGTTACGAGTTTGGTCTTCAATTAAAACAAAGCGGAATAGTTTCGCAACTCACGCCACCCGGAACACCACAGCGTAATGGTGTGTCCGAACATCGTAACCGCACTTTATTAGATATTGTGCGATCTATGATGTATCTTACCGATTTACCACTATCGTTTCGGGGTTATGCATTAGAGATAGTTGCATTCACTTTAAATAGGGCACCATCAAAATCCGTTGAGACGACGCCTTATGAACTATGGTTTGGCAAGAAACCAAAGTTGTCGTTTCTTAAAGTTTGGGACTGCGATGCTTATGTGAAAAAGTTTCAACCTGATAAGCTCGAACCTAAATCGGAGAAGTGCGTCTTCATAGAATACCCAAAGGAAACTGTTGGGTACACCTTCTATCACAGATCCAAAGGCAAGATATTCGTTGCTAAAATGGATCCTTTCCAGACAAGGATTTTCTCTCGAAAGAAGTGAGTGGGAGGAAAGTAGAACTTGATGAGGTAACTATACCTGCTCCCTTATTGGAAAGTAGTTCATCACAGAAATCAGTTACTGTGACATCTACACCAATTAGTGAGGAAGTTAATGATGATGATCATGGAACTTCAGATCAAGTTGTTACTGAACCTCGTAGGTCAAACAGAATAAGATCCGCACCAGAGTGGTACGATAATCCCGTTCTAGAAGTCATGTTACTAGACCATGATGAACCTACGATCTATGAGGAAGCGATGATGAGCCCAGATTCCGCGAAATGGCTTGAGGCCATAAAATCTGAGATATGATCCATGTATGAAAACAAAGTATGGACTTTGATTGACTTGCTCGATGATCAGCAAGCCATGTTAAATAAATGGATCTTCAAGAGGAAGACGGACACTGATAGTAGTGTCACTATCTACAAAGATCGACTTGTTGCGAAAGGTTTTCGACAAGTTCAAGGTGTGTTGAATATGATGAGATTTTCTCACTCGAAACGATGCTTAAGTCTGTCCGAATCAGGTTAGCAAATTGCCACATTTTATGAAATCTGGCAAATGGATATCAAAACTGTGTTCCTGAATGGATTTCTGGAAGAAAAGTTGTATATGATGCAACCAGAAGGTTTTGTCGATCCGAAATGTGCTAACAAAATGTGCAAGCTCCAGCGATCCATCAATGGACTGGTGCAAGCATCTCGGAGTTGGAATATACGCTTTGATAAGTTAATCAAAGCATATGATTTTATAAAGACTTTTGGAAATGCCTGTATTTACAAGAAAGTGAGTGGGAGCACTACAACCTTTCTGATAAGTATATGTGAATGACATATTGTTGATCGGAAATGATGTAGAATTTTTCTGGAAAGCATAAAGAAGTATTTGAAAGAAGTTTTTTCAAAGAAAGACCTTGGTGAAGCTGCTTACACATTGAGCATCAAGATCTATAGAGATAGATCAAGACGCTTGATAAGATTTTTCAATGAGTACATACCTTGACAAGATTTTGAAGAAGTTCAAAATGGAACGGTCAAAGAAAGAGTTCTTGCCTGTGATGCAAAGGTGTGAAGTTGAGTAAGACTCAAAACCCGACCATGGCAGAAAATAGAAAGAGAATGAAAAGTCATTCCCTACGCCTTAGTCATAGGTTCTATAAAGTATGTTATGTTGTGTACCAGACCTATTGTATACCTTTCTCTGAGTTTGGCAAAAGAATACAATTTTGATCTAAGAGTAGATCACTGGACAGCGGTCAAGAATATCCTTAGTAAGGACTAAGGAGATGTTTCTCGATTATGGAGGTGATAAAAGAGTTCGTCGTAAAGAGTTACATCGATGCAAGCTTTTACACCGATCCAGATGAATCTAAGTATCAATCTGGATACATATTGAAAGTGGGAGCAATTAGCTAGAGTAGATCTGTGCAGAGCATTGTAGACATAGAATATTTGCAAAATACATGCGGCTCTGAATGTAACAGACCCATTGACTAAACTTCTCTCATGAGAAAAACATGATCATACCTTAGTACTCTTTGAGTGTTGATCACATAGCGATGTGAACTAGATTATTCACTCTAGTAAAACCTTTGGGTGTTGATCACATAACGATGTGAACTATGGGTATTAATCACATACAGATGTGAATATTTGTGTTAAATCACATGGCGATGTGAACTAGATTATTGACTCTAGTGCAAGTGGGAGACTGAAGGAAATATGCCCTAGAGGCAATAATAAAGTTATTATTTAACTCCTTATTTAATGATAAATGTTTATTATTCATGCTATAATTGTATTAACCGGAAACATAATACATGTGTGAATACATAGACAAACAAAGTGTCACTAGTGTGCCTCTACTTGACTAGCTTGTTGATCAAAGCTGGCTATGTTTCCTGACCATAGACATGTGTTGTCATTTGATTAACGGGATCACATCATTAGGAGAATGATGTGATTGACATGACCCATTCTGTTAGCTTAGCACACAATCGTTTAGTATGTTGCTATTGCTTTCTTCATGACTTATAGATGTTCCTATGACTATGAGATTATGCAACTCCCGTTTACCGGAGAAACACTTTGTGTGCTACCAAACATCACAACGTAACTGGTTGATTATAAAGGTGCTCTACAGGTGTCTTCGATGGTACATGTTGGGTTGGCATATTTCGAGATTAGGATTTGTCACTCCGATTGTCGGAGATGTATCTCTGGGCCCTCTCGGTAATACACATCACTTAAGCCTTGCAAGCATTGCAACTAATGAGTTAGTTGCGGGATGATGTATTACGAAACGAGTAAAGAGACTTGCCGGTAACAAGATTGAACTAGGTATTGAGATACCGATGATCGAATCTCGGGCAAGTAACATTCCATGACAAAGGGAACAACGTATGTTGTTATGCGGTCTGACCGATAAAGATCTTCGTAAAATATGTGGGAACCAATATGAGCATCCGGGTTCTGCTATTGGTTATTGACCGGAGACGTGTCTCGGTCATGTTTACATTGTTCTCGAACCCGTAGGGTCCGCACGCTTAAGGTTTCGATGACAGTTATATTATGAGTTTATGAGTTTTGATGTACCGAAGGAGTTTAGAGTCCCAGATGAGATCGGGGACATGACGACGAGTCTCGAAATGGTCGAGACGTAAATATCCATATATTGGACGACTATATTCGGAGTTCGGAAAGGTTCTGAGTGTTTCGGGTATTTTTCGGAGTACAGGAGAGTTACGGGAACTCGTCGGGGAGTATATGGGCCTTATTAGGCCATACGGGAATAGAGGAGAGAGGCCAAAAGGAAGGAGGCCTGCGCCCCCCCCCTATGGTCCGAATTGGACAAGGGGCGCAACCCCTTTTTCCTTCTTCCTCTCCCCCTCTTTCCCCTTCTCCTACTCCAACAAGGAAGGAGGGAGTCCTACTCCCTGTGGGAGTAGGACTCCCCTTGGCGCACACCCTCCTAGGACGGCTGCCCCCTCCCCCTTGCTCCTTTATATACGGGGGCAGGGGGGCACCTCTAGACACAACAACACTTGATCCTTGAGATCTCTTAGCCGTGTGCGGTGCCCCCCTCCACCATAGTCCTCGATAATATTGTAGCGGTGCTTAGACGAAGCCCTGCGACAGTAGAACATCAAGATCGTCACCACGCCGTCATGCTGACGGAACTCTTCCCCGACACTTTGCTGGATCGGAGTCCGGGGATCGTCATCGAGCTGAACGTGTGCTAGAACTCGGAGCTGCTGTAGTTTTGGTGCTTGATCGGCCGGGCCGTGAAGACGTACGACTACATCAACTGTGTTTTTATAATGCTTCCTCTTTCGGTCTACGAGGGTATGTGGACATACTCTCCCCTCTCGTTGCTATGCATCACCATGATCTTGCGTGTGCCTAGGAACTTTTTTGAAATTACTACGTTCCCCAACAGTAGTTTCATCATAAGCATTATGCATTGCACAAGTGGCATCATCAATAACGTGCGACATATTAGAATCAATAGGAGGTGCAGGTGTCGCAAATTTACTCATAATAGAAGGTGAATAAAGTGCATAGCTAGATGGGAGTTCCTTACCTACCCTCGTAGTTGAGGGGAAAATCTTGGTTCTTTCATCTTTCAAGTTCCTCATAGTGATCAGCAGATATAAATCCCAAGCGACTCAAAGAATAGAGCTATGCTCCCGGGCAACGGAGCCAGGAAAGAGTCTTGATAACCCACAAGTATAGGCGATTGCAACAATTTTCGATGGTAGAGTATTCAACCCAAATTTATTGATTCGACACAAGGGGAGCCAAAGAATATTCTCAAGTATTAGCAACTGAGTTGTCAATTCAACCACACCTGAAAGACTTAATATCTGCAGAAAAGTATTTAGTAGCAAAGTAGTAGGAAGTAACGATAACGGTGGCAAAAGTAACATTAACGGTTTTGTAGCAATCCTAACAGTGGCAATGGAGAAGTAACTTAGCAAAAATCAATATGTGAAAATCTCGTAGGCAATGGATCAATGATGGATAATTATGTCAGATGCAATTCATCATGCAACATTTATAACATAGGGTGACACAGAACTAGCTCCAGTTCATCAATATAATGTAGGCATGTATTCCGAAATAGTCATACGTGCTTATGGAAAAGAACTTGCATGACATCTTTTGTCCTACCCTCCCATGGCAGCAGGGTCGTATTGGAAACTAAGGGATATTAAGGCCTCCTTTTAATAGAGTACCGGACCAAAGCATTAACACTTAGTTAATACATGAACTCCTCAAACTAAAGTCATCACTGGGAGTGGTCCCGATTATTGTCACTTCGAGGTTGCCGGATCATAACACATACTAGGTGACTATTGACTTGCAAGATAGGATCAAGAACTCACATATATTCAAGAAAACATAATGAGTTTAGATCTGAAATCATGGCACTCGGGCTCTAGTGACAAGCATTAAGCATGGCAAAGTCATAGCAACATCAATATTAGAACATAATTGATACTAGGGATCAAACCCTATAGAAACTAACTCGATTACATGGTAAATCTCATCCATCCCATCACTGTCCAGCAAGCCTACGATGGGATTACTGACGCACGGCGGTGAGCATCATGAAATTGGTGATGGAGGATGGTGTTGGGGAACATAGTAATTTTAAAAAATATCCTACGCACAAGCAAGATCATGGTGATGCATTGCAACGAGAGGGGGAGTGTATCTTCATACCCTTGAAGATTGCTAAGCAGAAGCGCTTATCAACGCGGTTGATGTAGTCGTACGTCTTCACAATCCGACCGATCCAAGTACCGAACGCACGGCACTTCCGAGTTCTACACACGTTCAGCTCGATGACGTCCTCACCTTCTCGATCCAGCAAGATGGGCGAAGTAGTAGACGAGTTCCGGCAGCACGACGGCGTGGTGACGGTGTTGGTGAAGAACAATCTCCGCAGGGCTTCGCCTAAGCACTACGGAACCTATGATGGAGGATAAACTAGAGGGGACGGGGTTGCCGGCACACGGCTTGGTGTTTCTTGATGTGTCTTGGGTGCTAGCCCTACACCTCTATTTATATGTTGAGCCTTGGTGTCGAAACTTGGAGTAAAAGCCTCCTCAAAGTCGGTTTTGTCCGAAAGGCAAGAGTCCTTTTCGGACTCCAGGGCCAGACGCCAGGGTTCCTGGCATCTGGACCCAAATGCCAGGGACCCTGGCGTCTGGCCCCTGGACTCCGCAAAACTTCCTTTTGCGCTTTCCAAAAACCTTGTGGGCTTTCCCCTTTGGCCCAAATAACGTGTTCTTGTAACCAAACATTTCAGGAAACATCCGGAACCCCTTACGGTGGATTCCGGAACCTTTCCGGAGATTAAACACTACTATCCACATATCAATCTTTACTTCCGGACCATTTCGGAGTTCCTCGTCATATCCGTGATCTCATCCAAAAACTGTGAACAACATTCGGTTGCCAACATACATAACTCATAGTACTATATCGTCAACGAACGTTAAGCGTGCGGACCCTACGGGTTCGAGAACTATTTAGACATGACCGCGACACGTCTCTGGTCAATAACCAATAGCGGGACCTGGATGCCCATATTGGCTCCCACATATTCTACAAAGATCTTTATCGGTCAAACCGCATAACAACATACGTTGTTCCCTTTGCCATCGGTATGTTACTTGCCCGAGATTCGATCGTCGTTATCTCAATACCTAGTTCAATCTCATTACCGGCAAGTCTCTTCACTCGTTTCGTAATACATCATCTCGCAACTAACTCATTAGTTGCAATGCTTGCAAGGATTAAGTGATGTGCATTACCTAGAGGGCCCAGAGATACCTCTCCGACAATCGGAGTGACAAATCCTAATCTCGAAATACGCCAACCCAACAAGTACCTTCGGAGACACCTGTAGAGCACCTTTATAATCACCCAGTTATGATGTGATGTTTGGTAGCACACAAAGTGTTCCTCCGGTAAACGGGAGTTGCATAATCTCATAGTCATGAGAACATGTATAAGTCATAAAGAAAGCAATAGCAACATACTAAATGATTGATTGCTAAGCTAACGGAATGGGTCAAGTCAATCACATCACTCTCCTAATGATGTGATCCCGTTAATCAAATGACAACTCATGTCTATGGCTAGGAAACTTAACCATCTTTGATCAACGAGCTAGTCAAGTAGAGGCATACTAGTGACACTCTGTTTGTCTATGTATTCACACATGTACTAAGTTTCCGGTTAATGCAATTCTAGCATGAATAATAAACATTTATCATGATATAAGGAAATAAATAATAACTTTATTATTGCCTCTAGGGCATATTTCCTTAGGTCTCCCACTTGCACTAGAGTCAATAATCTAGATCACATCGCCATGTGATTTAACATCAATAGTTCACATCACCATGTGATTAACACCCATAGTTCATATCGTCATGTAACCAACACCCAAATGGTTTACTAGAGTCAATAATCTAGTTCACACCTCTATGTTATTAACACCCAAAGAGTACTAAGGTATGATCAGGTTTTGCTTGTGAGAGAAGTTTAGTCAACGGGTCTGTCATATTCAGAGCCGTATGTATTTTGCAAGTATTCTATGTCTACAATGCTCTGCACGGAGCTACTCTGGCTAATTGCTCCCATTTTCAATATGTATCCAGATTGAGACTTAGAGTCATCTGGATCAGTGTAAAAGTTTGCACCGATGTAACTTTTACAACGAAATCTTTTATCACCTCCATAATCGAGAAACATCTCCTTAGTCCTCACTAAGGATATTCTTGACTGCTTTCTAGTGATCTATTATTAGATCAAAATTGTATTCCTTTGTCAAACTCAGAGCAAGGTATACAATAGGTCTGGTTCAGAGCATAACATACTTTATAGAACCTATGACTGAGGCATAGGGAATGACTTTTCATTCTCTTTCTATTTTCTGCCATGATTGGGTAGTCTTACTCAACTTCACACCTTGCAACACAGGCAAGAACTCCTTCTTTGACTGTTCCATTTTGAACTATTTAAAAAAAATTATCAATGTATGTACTAATTGAAAAATCTTATCAAGCATCGTGATCTATCTATATAGATCTTGATGCTCGATGTGTAAGCAGCTTCACCGAGGTCTTGCTTTGAAAAACTCTTATTCAAGTATCTTTTCATGCTATCCAGAATTTCTATATCATTTCCAATCAACAATATGTCATCCACATATAATATTAGAAATGCTACAGAGCTCCCACTCACTTTATTGTAAATACAGGCTTCTCAAAAAGTCTGTATAAAACCATATGCTTTTATCAACTCATCCAAGCGTATATTCCAACTTTGAGAGGCTTGCACCAGTCCATAAATGGATCGCTGGAGCTTGCACACTTTGTTAGCACCTTTAGGATTGACAAAACCTTTTGGTTGCATCATATACAACTCTTCTTTAATAAATTCATTAAGGAATGCAATTTTGACATCCTTTTGCCAGATTTTATAAAATGTGGCAATTGCTAACATGATTCAGACAGACTTAAGCATCGATATGAGTGAGAAAATCTCATCGTATTCAACACCCTGAACTTGTCGAAAAACCTTTTATGCGACAAGTCGAGCTTTGTAGATAGTAACACTACTATCAGTGTCCGTCTTCCTCTTGAAGATCCATTTATTTACTATGGCTTGCCGATCATCGGGCAAGACAACCAAAGTCCACACTTTGTTCTCATACATGGATCCCATCTCAGATTTCATTGCCTCAAGCCATTTCATGGAATCTGGGCTCATCATCGCTTCCTCATAGTTCGTAGGTTCATCATGGTCTAGTTACATGACTTCCAGAATAGGATTACCGTACTACTCTGGTGCAGATCTTATTCTGGAAGACCTACGAGGTTCTGTAGTAAGTTGATCTGAAGCTTCATAATCATCATCATTAGCTTCCTCACTAATTGGTGTAGGAATGACTGAAACTGATTTCTGTGATGAACTACTTTCCAATAAGGGAGAAGGTACAATTACCTCATCAAGTTCTACTTTCCTCCCACTCACTTCTTTCGAGAGAAACTCCATCTCTAGAAAGGATCCATCTTAGCAACGAATATCTTGCTTTCGGATCTGTGATAGAAGGTGTACCCAACAGTTTCCTTTGGGTATTCTATGAAGACGCACTTCTCCGATTTGGGTCGAGCTTATCAGGTTGAAACTTTTTCACATAAGCATCGCAGACCCAAACTTTAAGAAACGACAACTTTGGTTTCTTGCCAAACCACAGTTCAGAAGCCGTCGTCTCAACTGATTTTGATGGTGCCCTATTTAAAGTGAACGCAATTATCTCTAATGCATAACCTCAAAACGATAGTGGTAAATCGGTAAGATACATCATAGATCGCACTATATCCAATAAAGTGCGGTTATGACGTTCGGACACACCATTACGCTGTGGTGTTCCATGTGGCGTGAGCTGTGAAACTATTCCACATTGTTTAAAATGAAGGCCAAACTTGTAGCTCAAATATTCATCTCTACGATCAGATCATAGAAACTTTATTTTCTTGTTACGATGATTTTTCCACTTCACTCTGAAATTCTTTGAACTTTTCAACTATTTCAGACTTATGTTTCATCAAGTAGATATACGCATATCTGCTCAAATCATCTGTGAAGGTAAGAAAATAATGATACTTGCCACAAGCATCAACACTCATTGGATCGCATACATCGGTATGTACTATTTCCAACAAGTCAGTAGCTCGTTCCATTGTTCCGGAGAAAGGAGTTTTAGTCATCTTGCCCAAAAAGCACGGTTCACAAGCTTCAAATTATTAATAACCAAGTGATTCCAAAAGTCCATCTTTATGGAGTTTCTTCATGCGCTTTACACCGATATGACCCAAACGGCAGTGCCACAAATAAGTTACACTATCATTGTCAACTTTGCATCTTTTGGCATCAATATTATGAATATGTGTATTACTACGATCAAGATCTAAAAAACTATTTTCATTGGGTGTATGACCATCGAAGGTTTTATTTATGTAAACAGAACAACAATTATTCCTTGACTTTAAATGAATAACCGTATCGCAATAAACATGATCAAATCATATTCATGCTCAACGCAAATGTCAAATAACATTTATTTAGGTTTTACACTAATCCCGAAAGTATAGGGAGTGTGCGATGATGATCATATCAATCTTGGAACCATTTCCAATACAAATCATCACTTCACCCTCAACTAGTCTCTGTTTATTCTGTAACTCCTGTTTCGAGTCACTAATTTTTAGCAACCGAACAAGTATCGAATACTCAGGGTCTACTATAAACACTAGTATGGTACACATCAATAACCTGTATATCAAATATACCCTTGTTCACTATGCCATCCTTCTTATCCACCAAATATTCAGGGTATTTCCGTTTCAAGTGACCATTTCCTTTGTAGTGTAAGCACTCAGTTTCAGGCTTTAGTTCAGCTTTGGGCTTCTTCATGGGAGTGACAACTTGCTTGTCATTCTACTTGAAGTTCCCTTTCTTTTCCTTTGCCCTTTTCCTGAAACTAGTGATCTGGTCAACCGTCAACACTTGATGCTCTTTCTTGATTTCTACCTTCGTTGATTTCAACATCACGAAGAGCTCGGGAATCATTTTCGTCATCCCTTGCATACTATAGTTCATCACAAAGTTCTACTAACTTGGTGATGGTGACTAGAGAACTCTGTCAATCACTATCTTATCTGGAAGATCAACTCCCACTTGATTCAAGCGATTGTAGTACCCAGACAATCTGAGCACATGCTCACTAGTTGAGCGATTCTCCTCCATCTTTTAGCCATAGAACTTGTTGGAGACTTCATATCTCTCAACTCGGGTATTTGCTTGAAATATTAACTTCAACTCCTGGAACATCTCATATGGTCCATGACGTTCAAAACGTCTTTGAAGTCCCGATTCTGAGCCGTTAAGCATGGTTCACTAAACTATCAAGTAGTCATCATATTGAGCTAGCCAAACGTTCATAATGTCTACATCTGCTCCTCAATAGGTCTGTCACCTAGCGGTGCATTATGGACATAATTCGTCTGTGTAGCAATGAGGATAAACCTCAGATCATGGATCCAATACGCATCATTGCTACTAACATCTTTCAACACAATTTTCTCTAGGAACATATCAAAATAAACATATGAAAGCAACAACGCAAGCTATTGATCTACAACATAATTTGCAAAATACTACCAGGACTAAGTTCATGATAAATTTAAGTTCAATTAATCATATTACTTAAGAACTCCCACTTAGATAGACATCCCTATAATCCTCTAAGTGATCAAGTGATCCAAATCAAGTAAACCATGTCCGATCATCACGTGAGATGGAGTAGTTTCAATGATGAACATCACTATGTTGATCATATATACTATATGATTCACGCTCGGCCTTTCAGTCTCCGTGTTCCGAGGCCATATATGTATATGCTAGGCTCGTCAAGTTTAACCAGAGTATTCCGCGTGTGCAACTGTTTTGCACCCATTGTACTTGAACGTAGAGCCTATCACACCCGATCATCACGTGGTGTCTCAGCACGAAGAAATTTCGCAATGGTGCATACTCAGGGAGAACACTTCTTGATAATTAGTGAGAGATCATCTTAAAATGCTAACGTCAATCAAAGCAAGATAAGATGCATAAAGGATAAACATCACATGCAATCAATATAAGTGATATGATATGCCATCATCATCTTGTGTTTGTGATCTCCATCTCCGAAGCACCGTCGTGATCACCATCGTCACCGGCGCGACACCTTGATCTCCATCGTAGCATCGTTGTCGTTTATGCCATCTATTGCTTCTACGACTACCGCTACCGCTTAGTGATAAAGTAAAGCAATTACAGGGCGCTTGCATTTCATACAATAAAGCAACAACCATATGGCTCCTGCCAGTTGCCGATAACTCGGTTACAAAACATGATCATCTCATACAATAAAATATAACATCATGTCTTGACCATATCACATCACAACATGCCCTGCAAAAACAAGTTAGACTTCCTCTACTTTGTTGTTGCAAATTTTACGTGGCTGCTACAGGCTGAGCAAAAACCGTTCTTACCTACGCATCAAAACCACAACGATAGTTCGTCAAGTTAGTGATGTTTTAACCTTCGCAAGGACCGGGCGTAGCCACACTCGGTTCAACTAAAGTTGGAGAAACAGACACCCGCCAGCCACCTGTGTGCAAAGCACGTCAGTAGAAACAGTCTCGCGTAAGCGTACGCATAATCTCGGTCCGGGCCGCTTCATCCAACAATACCGCCGAACCAAGGTATGACATGCTGGTAAGCAGTATGACTTGTATCGCCCACAACTCATTTGTGTTCTACTCGTGCATATAACATCTACGCATAAAACCTGGCTCGGATGCCTCTGTTGGGGAACGTAGTAATTTTAAAAAATATCCTACGTACACGCAAGATCATGGTGATGCATAGCAACGAGAGGGGGAGTGTATCTTCATACCCTTGAAGATCGCTAAGCGGAAGCGTTTATCAACGCGGTTGATGTAGTCGTACGTCTTCACGATTCGACCGATCCATGTACCGAACGCATGGCACCTCCGAGTTTTGTACATGTTCAACTCGATGACGTCCTCGCCTTCTTGATCCAGAGAGACGGGCGAAATAGTAGATGAGTTCCGGCAGCACGACGGCGTGGTGACGGTGTTGGTGAAGAAGAATCTCCGCAGGGCTTCGCCTAAGCACTACAGAAACTATGACGGGGGATAAACTAGAGGGGACGGGGTTGCCGGCACACGGCTTGGTGTTTCTTGATGTGTCTTGGGTGCTAGCCCTACCCCTCTATTTATATGTTGAGCCTTGGGGTCGAAACTTGGAGTAAAAGCCTCCTCAAAGTCGGTTTTGCCCGAAAGGCAAGAGTCTGGACTCCGCAAAACTTCCTTTTGCGCTTTCCAAAAACCTTGGGACTTTCCCCTTTGGCCCAAATAACGTGTTCTTGTACCCAAACATTTCGGGAAACATCCGGAACCCCTTCAGGTGGATTCCGGAACCTTTCCGGAGATCAAACACTACTATCCACATATCAATCTTTACTTCTGGACCATTCCAGAGTTCCTCGTCATATCCGTGATCTCATCCAAAAACTCCGAACAACATTCGATCACCAACATACATAACTCATAGTACTATATCGTCAACGAACGTTAAGTGTGCGGACCCTACGGGTTCGAGAACTATGTAGACATGACCGAGACACATCTCTGGTCAATAACCAATAGCGGGACCTAGATTCCCATATTGTCTCCCACATATTCTACGAAGATCTTTATCGATCAAACCGCATAACAACATACGTTGTTCCCTTTGTCATCGGTATGTTACTTGCCCGAGATTCGACCGTCGGTATCTCAATACCTAGTTCAATCTCATTACCGGCAAGTCTCTTTACTCGTTCCGTAATACATCATCTCGCAACTAACTCATTAGTTGCAATGCTTGCAAGGCTTAAGTGACGTGCATTACCGAGAGGGCCCAGAGATACCTCTCCGACAATCGGAGTGACAAATCCTAATCTCGAAATACGCCAACCCAACAAGTACCTTCGGAGACACCTGTAGAGCACATTTATAATCACCTAGTTACGTTGTGATGTTTGGTAGCACACAAAGTGTTCATCCGGTAAACGGGAGTTGCATAATCTCATAGTCATAGGAACATGTATAAGTCATGAAGAAAGCAATAGCAACATACTAAACGATTGATTGCTAAGCTAACGGAATGGGTCAAGTCAATCACATCATTCTCCTAATGATGTGATCCCGTTAATCAAATGACAACTCATGTCTATGGCTAGGAAACTTAACCATCTTTGATCAACGAGCTAGTCAAGTAGAGGAATACTAGTGACACTCTGTTTGTCTATGTATTCACACATGTACTAAGTTTACGATTAGTACAATTCTAGCATGAATAATAAACATTTATCATGATATAAGGAAATAAATAATAACTTTATTATTGCCTCTAGGGCATATTTCCGATGGTTGATGATGACGATGGTGACAGATTCCCCCTCTGGAGCCCCGAACAGACTCCAGATCAGCCCTCACGAGGAAGATTAGGGCTTGGCGGTGGCTCCGTATCGTAAAACATGATGAATCCTTCTCTTTGATTTTTTTTTCTCTTCGAACGTGATTATATAGAGTTGGAGTTGAGGTTGGTGGAGGTCCAGGGGGCCCACGAGGCAGGGGGCGCGCCCTAGGGGGTGGACGCGCCCTGCACCCTCGTGGACAGGGTGTGGGCCCCCTTACGCTTATTCTTTCGCCAATATTGTTTATTAATTCCAAAACGTGTCTCCGTCGATTTTCAGGTCATTCCGAGAACTTTTATTTCTGCACAAAAATAACACCATGGGAATTCTGCTGAAAACAGCGTTAGTCCGGGTTAGTTCCATTCAAATCATGCAAGTTAGAATCCAAAACAAGAGAAAAAGTGTTTCGAAAAGTAGATACGTTGGAGACGTATCAGTCGCTTCCCGCTGCTTGGCCTGGCCAAATTTGACCTTTAGTACCGGTTAGTGGCTCCAATCGGTACTAAAGGTCCATCCTATATAAGCAATGCTGACGAAAATTTCAGTTTCTTCTCCTCTTCCTCTGCTTCTTCAACCTTGTCACGCCGTCGCCCGTCCCCGGCGCCTCCCCGGCCTATCGCCGCCCCCGTCACGCGCGGCTACTGTCGCCGTCCCCATCGCCGCGCCCGTCCCCGTCATTACACGCCGCCCCTGGCCCGTCCCCGTCGCGTGCGTGCCGCCCCGGCCCGTCCCCGTCGCTGCCACCTGTCGTCGACCCCGTCGCCTCACATCGCCGGTTGTCACCCAGCTATAAGACCGTCCCTGCCGCGCCATGGCCGCCCTCACACACACACTCAGTACACACGACACACACACAGAGAAAATATTAGATGATTAGATGAATTAGCTAGATATTAATGTCAAATGTTAGATGAATTTTATGAATTAGCTAGATATTAATGTTAGATGAGTAAGTTTTTTAATTCTTTTAGTTATAAATGAATTAGATATATTAATGTTAGATATTAGCATGAATATATATAAACTTCAGGTTGTTATCAATTTGATGATATTGTTCAAAATGAATGCCCACGATAAACTCTATTGACAAATCTAACAACTCGCGATGAACACAAAGGCCAAGATAGCAAAAAATATTGACTCCATTACAATATTTTCTAAGGCATCAAATGTTAATAATAGATCATAACTCATAGGAATAACCAACCTGGTAAAGTTTATTCTAGCCGGTCTTCTAAATTTTCCTATCAGCAGTTTTCTACAAATTAATAGAACTAGTTGAATTCTATATGAGATTTGAATTAGTAAGTTCTTAGTTGAATTAGTAAGAAAATTAGTAAGTGCTTAGTTGAATTAGTAAGAAAATAAATTATTTTATTTATAGTAAGTGCTTAGTTGAATTAGTACAAAGTTGAGTCATCTATTTTGGAACGGAGGGAGTAGTTGTGTAGAGGAATATAATGGAAAAGGTCATACTGTTTCAATGGATAGGTAAACATTAAAAAATGTCATTCATTTAATACTCGAACAAAGGACAGTTCCTTACTATGTTTAGAAGAATAGCTTTATACTCCCTCCGTTTCTTTTTGGTCTTCATATAAGATTTCGTCAAAGTTAAACTTTGTAAAATTTAACCAGCTTTATATGAAAAGATATCAACACTCACACTATGAAATCAATGTTATTAGATGCATTATGGAATTAATTTTCATAACATATAACTTTTGTATGGTAGATGTTGATTTTTTTTCTATGAAGTTAGTCAAACTTTATAAAGTTTGACTTTGACCAAATCTTATATGCAGACTAGAAAGAAACGGAGGGAGTAATAAAGAAACGTCAGGCAACTGACAGCCACCCTTGTGCGCTAAAAATTGCAATGGTGCAAAAACAATTAAGTGGTATACATACTGTCATGTTTGGTTTGCATGAGTGTTTTATCAATTTAACGGATTTATATGGTACGATCTTATATATAATCTTATTTATTAGGTTCGTTAATTGGCTCAGTGATGTACACTTGATAACCGCAGATAAGTACGTACTCGTAGTAGCTTGCTAGCAATGATTCAGTCGTGCCACATGCTCGCTTACAGGCCGCCATGCATGTATCTTCTCCGATGGACAGAAGTTCAAATATGACTTGGTGTCTCATACTCAAATTAATTTCTGAAACGGATTA
Organism: Triticum dicoccoides; assembly: GCF_002162155.2. Lineage (NCBI taxonomy): Eukaryota > Viridiplantae > Streptophyta > Magnoliopsida > Poales > Poaceae > Triticum > Triticum dicoccoides. The sequence goes on from NC_041387.1 coordinate 677,442,906, forward strand.
TCCATGGAAAGAATCTCTCGCACAAATGACTAGAACAGCAGCTGATCGATGTTAGGTACGAGCAAACAAGTATATTGTAGTAAGATAAACTCACATTTAGTGCAAGTTGTGCAATGCGAAAAGGACACAACACTATTTAAGAAATAATAATAGACCACTAGCAGAACAGTTGGTCTATACTTTGTTCTAATGTGCCATGTTGCGAGAAAAATAAAACCAGCCACCTACGATTAGAAATATTGTAATTCTCATGAAACAACGATTATCCTGCGATTCCCTGCTTCTAGCATGCGCTTCCTATCACCAGGCTACTAAGTCGGAATTTCCGAGCGTAGCTTTTTCTTTCCCCTCTCGCAAGGCGACTAGGGAAAGCATTTCTCCCTTCGATCTTCCTCGGGTGAGCCCGTGGATTCGCCTCCACTCCACCTGCCGTTTTAGCGGCCGATAGCGGTCGGGAGGGTATTTCTGATGCCTCGGCTTATATAGGTAGGGTTTTGGTTCTTGCAAGGGCGGCGCTCAAACGGATGGCGGAGCTTCTTCTTCGAGTCAGTCTTCTGGGCTCCCATTCTCCTCAAGTTCGTTCCTGGGATGGATTAGACAAAGCTCCAGCATGTATTCCTGCCAGCTCCTTGAACGACGAGGTTTGACTTTCTTGTCGTGCATACGCAATAGCAAGATTTTCTGTTAGATTCTTCAGATCAATTCAAGGATTCGATGGCGACTACTGGGACTCCCGAACTCTGGTCCTTAAGGGCACGTGCACAAAGACTTCCCGGTTGTCATCGACAAGGTAAGGCCGGATCCGGTATATGAGCGACAATAGCGACGCGTCGGCAGCTCATTCTGGCGGCGGCAATGGTCGTTCGGTTGTCCATGAACCTCGATGTAATTTTTATGATGTTTGGGGTGCTCTGTACTTCCAGTAAATCTTTATAATAGATATGATATTTTTGTAAAAATAAGTCAGAATTTCAGAAAACCGGCCGGTTTCCAAAAATTTTGTTTGAAAGAAACCTTGCGATAGTACAACAGCCACCCATGACGGGACGCTGCGATCAACCTAAGCGCTCGCCTATATAAGCATCAGGTCCGTGATTGCCTCCCACACTTGAAGGGTCTGAAGATAATCTTCATCTTCACCGCCCACACGCCGTAGTTGGCGTTGGTGAGCATCGGGTACTGTATGGGGATGTTGCGGTGCGACAATACGTTGGCGCCGCCCCTTCCTCCACCACTGGTCGCTGAATTTCCGCCCTAGTTCACCTCATCGACGTTCTTGTTCACGTTGGAACCGCCGTTGCCGGACTTGTTCGCCTTGAAACCGCCGTTGCCGGACTTGGAGTTGACCCACTCCTGATCGTTGTCCCCCATCATAGATCATAGATCGTTGACGCTTGAGATACCAATTATTGGCTTTCTGACACTAGGTCAATTCAACAGGGAGCTACAATGTGTATCTGCAGAAAACCTATCAAGCAAGCAAGCCACCATTAGTATTTTATCAATTTAACGGATTGACATGGTATGTTGTGTATATAATTTGATTTATTAGGCTCGTTAATTTGTTCAATGATGTACAGTTCATAATCGAGGATAAGAACTAGCAAGCTAGCAATAATACTGCTCGCGTACCACAATTATTGGCCCATGAGAGCGATGCGACAGCTATGGCGAGGTTCACCGCGGCACATCCAGTGCTCGTGCAGGCGAAGTACGGAGTTTTTGCCAGGACACGCAGAGCACGAAGAAAGAAGATGCAACGGCCAGCAGCCGTTGCCCAAAATGGCAATGGTGCAAAAAAGATTAGGTGGTATATACGCCGGCATGTTCGATACACACGACTTCATCATTTAACAGATTGATACGGTTGTATATGTAATTTATTAGATTCCTTAATGATTTAACCCCTATGTGCTTTCCCTAAAGTTGCTAAACACGTTGTCAAAACTGCGTTAGGAAGGATTTTCTTGACGTGCCAAGGCTAGTTCTGTACTTTTTTTGAACACAGTACAAAAGCAAGCGGTATGACGTGCCAAGGATTCTCTAGCACAAATGACTAGCACAACAGCTGATCGATGTTAGGTATGAGCAAACAAGTACTCTCTCCGTTCCAAAATAGATGACCCAACTTTATACTAACTGGTCATCTATTTTGGAACGGAGGGAGTACATTATAGTAACATAAACTCACATTTAGTTCAAGTTGTGCAATGCGAAAAGGACACAACACTATTTAGCAGAATAGTTGGTGTATACTTTGTTCTAATGTGCCATGTTGCGAGAAAAAAAAACACCACATAGAAATAAAAAAATGTAAATCTCGTGAAACAGGGATGGAACCCGCGACTCCGTGTCATTAGCATGCGCTTCCTTTGAACCAGGCCACTAAGCAAGTTATTAACACGTGTGCATACATTTTCTCTTTGACCTTGTTCACTTATTTAAATTCAAAACAATTTGATTTTTTCAGACGGTATTTCATTTTTTCGCGAATTTCCAAAAATCTCGTTTGAAAAAAAAACCCTGCTACAGTACATCAGCCACCCACGACGTGCTGCTGCGATGGAACTAGCTAGGCGCCCGCCTATATAAGCATGAGGTCCGGTGCATGTATTCCAGACAAGGATACAACCTGAGCTAATCAAGATGGCTTCCTCCACGCCTTACCTTGTCCTACTCTTGTGCCTCACCACTTTCCTGCAGGCATGGCTTGCTGCGGCAAAATACCCACCGCCGCCGCCCCCGCCGTTTGAGCTGCCGGAGTCCGAGGTGAGGGAGAGGTTCTCCAAGTGGGTGATCAAGTACTCAAAGCACTACTCGTGCCATGAGGAGGAGGAGATGCGGTTCCAAGTCTTCAAGAACAACACCAACGCCATCGGCCAATTCGACCAACAGAATCCTGGCACCGTCGTCGGTCGCGGGTTCCGACCAACTGGGTTTCAGGTCCGTGGCTCGGGCGGGGTCCGTATGAACAGGTTCGGCGACCTCAGCCCCAGGGAGGTCATCCAGCAGTTCACCGGGCTCAACACCACCAGCTTCAATGCCACGTCACCCACCTACCTCCCCTACCACTCCTTCAAGCCCTGCTGCGTTGACTGGCGCTCCAGCGGCGCTGTCACCGGCGTCAAGAATCAAGGCACTTGTGGTAAGTGGTCAAGCTATACTTTCTACTAGCAGATTTAGTTATATACTCATGCATGGTCATGGTTGCTCAATGAATTACTCGTGTCGTTGTGCGGATGGATAAAATTGTAATATGGCAGGATCATGCTGGGCATTCGCGGCGGTGGCGGCGATCGAAGGCATGAACAAGATTAGGACAGGGGAGCTGGTGTCGCTGTCCGAGCAGGTACTCGTGGATTGCGACACACGGAGCGGCGGCTGCGGCGGCGGCCACTCAGACTCGGCTATGGCCCTCGTGGCCGCCCGTGGTGGCATCACGTCGGAGGAGAGGTACCCATACGCCGGATTCCAGGGAAAGTGCGACATGGACAAGCTCCTCTTCGACCACCAGGCGTCCCTGAAGGGCTTCAAGGCCGTGCCACCCAACAACGAAGGTCAGCTGGCGATTGCCGTGGCCATGCAGCCCGTGACGGTCTACATTGACGCCAGCGGTTTTGAGTTCCAGTTCTACTCCGGCGGCATCTACCGTGGCCCCTGCTCCGCCAATGTGAACCACGCCGTCACCATCGTCGGCTACTGCGAGGGTCCTGGCGAGGGAAACAAGTACTGGATTGCCAAGAACTCATGGAGCAACGACTGGGGTGAACAAGGATATGTCTACCTCGCAAAGGACGTGCCCTCGTCCACGGGCACATGTGGCCTCGCCACCTCGCCCTTCTACCCCACGGCTTGACCACAGGCAGCACTATGTGTGATATCTAAGGAATTGCTTCCGTTTCGTTGTGATAATGCTAAATTACTATTTTTGTTATACTTCCCTTTAATTTGATCAATAATTGGTAGACCGTGCGTGCGATAGCATGGCCTGAGAGTAATAAATCTTCGTGTGAATTACACTTTCTACAAGTTAATTGTACATTGGTGACACATATTTACCGATTTAGCAGATGTTGCATCGAAATGTCCCATCTAAAAAACATTGTACCAGATTTTACTCCATTTTAGCATTTCGCCTATTATTAGATATGACCCGCAAGTTAGGTAGGTACTTTAACAACAATGTGTAAAGATCTCACGACAGGATTGACAATCATGTCTAGCCTTCTCTTCTCCATGTGTTCCACTCCTCGCCATCGTTGTGGTATCCTCTAACCACGATAATCGCCGCACACATTTTACAATCGACACCCATGAGAGAAACATTGTACAAAGTTATTAAAATAGAGTAATCTAGACGAATGTTCATGAAATGGGTTAACTGGTTCCACAAGTTTATTGTACAAAGTTATTAAAATAGAGTAATAAATCTTCGTGTGAATTACACTTTCTACAAGTTTATTGTACATTTGTGACACATATTTACCGATTTAACGGATGCCGTGTCGAAATATCCCATCTAAAATACTTTGTACCCGATTTTACTCCATTTAGCATTTTGTCTATTATTAGACATGACCCGCATGTTAGGTGGGAGACCGGATCTGAGCCTCGTCCCTGTCCTGGCTGCGTCCGGCCGCCCAAATCGGTGGGTGCGCAATGTCCAGACAGGCCTGGCCCCGGCGTCAGCTGGCCAGATCGTGTTGATGCGGGACATCGACGTTCTGTGTGGCATCCGGTCTGCAGCTCCTCTTCGATCTATCGACGAGTTCCGGACTTCTCCTTCGAAGGAAAACAAGTGGACACCTTGATTGGATAAGGACCATTTCTATGCACCCGCAACATCAGCTTAACCAGCATCATCGGGGTATCGCGAAGCTTTGTTTTTTATGACACCTTGGGACATGTCTGCACCAAGATTTCGAAATAATCAATACATGCGCAGAATGCCATAACGTGATTGGAGGACCTGCAAGTGGCGAAGGCGGGGTCTTGGATGCGACAAAGACTTCACTTGACAGGCAGCTGTTCAAACTTGGCTTGCGTGAAATGTTCCCGTCCAGACCGGCACGAGTTCCTGTGAGCCTGATGGTACATGACCTGTAGTAGTAGCCTCGCAAGTGAGGGAGGCAACATTGGAGGACTTCTTGGTTGGTGTTGCTCCTTTGAGTACCGAGTCGTGATTTACAGGGTGAACACCCAAGGTATGGCCTTTATTGGTTGTGACTGGCAATAGTCTTGTTGAAGCCATTGTTTTTGGGAATGCAGTCTTTCCTCAAGATGAAAATCTACGATCTTTCATCAGGTAACCTCAAGGTTTGTGCATTGTTTTCTTCTTGAAGGCGTTGCTTTTGGATAACCTTTTTTATAGTCCGGGTGCTGTGTTCGGTGGTGGTTAGTGTGCTGCTACTGTTGGAGATTGATCACCGTGACAGGGTCTTATTTTCCTTTTTTCCAGGGCCGGTCCTGAAATTTTGGGGGCCTGGGGCGGAACTAGAAACTAGGGCCTCTTAATATAAATAAACATCAAAATAATAATCAACGTTTTAGCATCATCTTTTGACGTCAAGAACTTGTGTAATTATTTAGCCGGTTGATTTTATGAGGGAAATATACAATTATAAATACAACTCACATCAAGAAACCAAGATTATATTCCTCCCTTGAATTTGAAATCTGAACCTGGAAAATACATAGGAGCTCCTGGGTGCTCCACACCCCTATACAAATATTAAATGTGTAAAATACCAAAAAATCAAAAAAAAAATCTGAAATTTGGGGATATCAAACATAGGTTTCCAATTTACCCTCATGTGAAATTTCATGTAAAAATACGAGAAAACATACCCATGGCGAAGGGAATACTGTTTGAACAAAAATCTATCCATATAGTTTTTTCTACACATAGGAATTTTTTTGTCTTTTTGGTCACGAATACATTTCCTGGTATTTTTTCACAAAATTTCACACGAGAGTAGATCGGAACCTAGGTTTGATATCCCAAAATCCTAGTTTTTTTCCAAATTTCTTGGGGTTTTTTAATTTAATGTTCGTATAGGGGCGTGGAGCACCCAGGTGCTACAAATGCGCTTCCCTCTGAACCTTGTCAAGTTTACCAAATCAAGTAAACAAGCATACTGGGATGATCAACATGAAATCATCTACAACTTTTATGTTGTGTTAAAACATTGGTTCTTCATATAAATAGACTAGTTCTTTCAAAATATAAATTTACTAAAATCTGGTAATTCATTTTTTTACAAACTGAAATCTGAAAATTCTAGTATAGCAGCACTGTTTGGGTATACCTAAAAATCCAAATTGAGAAAATTCAGTTTTACCGGAAAGCTATCGATAATCATTACAACTTCAATGCTGATGTCATCTCAAAAATATATATGAATTAGTGCCAGATTTTCAAACACTAATCTTCTCTGATGATCCAGATACCAAAATAACTCTGGGTATCCACTTAGATCGACAAACTAAGTATTTTAATGAACAATCTAAACTAAGTACTTAAGAACTCGAGAATCGATTCGCAAAAAAAGAAGTAGATAATAGAAAAGAGGTTACCATTGATCTCTAGAGCATCAATTCAAAATTAATTGATCATTTTAGATTCATCCGTTCCTTATCTGCTATTGTCAGTATTCCTAGCGGCCGCTTGTGTCTGGCAGGAGGCGCCCTACGATACCCACGTCCGCGAGTGCATCGAGCGCCTGGAGACCGGAGTGAAGCGGCATGATACGTCTCCAATGTATTTTTTTATTGTTCCATGCTATTATATTATCAATCTTGGATGTTTATATTCATTTTATAGCAACTTTATATCATTTTTTGGGACTAACCTATTGACCTAGTGACCAGTGGCATTTGATGTATTTTGCTTGTTTTTTTTACTTCACATAATATCATTACCAAACGAAGTCCAAATGCCATGAAACTTTTTGATAATTTTTTCTGGAAAGAAGACAACTTGAGAGCCAAGAAAGTGCACAAGGGGAGGCCCATGGGGCCCACAAGGCACCAGGGCACACCAGAGGCCCCTGGTGCGCCCTAGTGGGTAGTGGGGCCTACATACCCCCTCTCCACTGCCTATCAGCTCTATAAATACTCTAAAATCGCCAAAACCCTAGGGGAGCAGAGAGATAAGAGTTTCCGCCGCTGCAAGTTATAGAACAACGAGACCCAATCTAGAGGACTTTTCCGGCACCTTGCCCGAGGGGTCAACGATCACGGAGGGGTTCTTTATCAACACCCTTGCCCGTCCGTTGATTGACGAGTAGTTTACCACAGACCTACGGGTCTATAGGCAGTAGCTAGATGGCTTCTTCTCTCTTTTTGATCTTTAATACAATGTTCTCCTCGATATTCTTGGAGATCTATTTGATGTAACTATTTTTTGCAGTGTGTTTGTTGGAATCCGAGGAATTGCGATTTTATGATCAGATCTATCTATGAATATTATGCATGATTATTATAGCCTCATATTTCTTCTCGGAAACATTGGTTTGGTTTGGCCTACTAGATACATTGGTCTCATAACTGAGATAAATACTAATCATTGTTGTGTTGCATCATGCTCTCCTCTTCGAGGAAAAAACCGACGCAGATACAAGCAATCAGGAAGAATTTCTGGCACCATTTCCAGTGAGGATAAAGTCTACATCTATTAGGTACACAATCACAAATCTCGTCTCCTTGCAATTTACTTTATTTTCCATTTACCTCTCATGTTCATCTCCCCGACTTCTAGAACGTTTTCAGAAAAATATCTGCCTTTTGATTTGCCTTCTTTTCGTTTGCCTTTTTTCATTCGATCTTATGTTTGCTTGATTACCCCTTCGAACCTGTCACCATAAGTGATTTTGGTATGGTAGAAACAGATGATGGCAGAACTCCTAAAATTGGACGTTCTGGTAATCTGGATGCTAAATCTTTTGTTTTGGGACAAGGGAATGTTATAGGGAAAGAACCCATCCAAGAATTCTTTAATTGTGTTGGAACTTTGACTTGTTATGATGCTCCTATACTTAAAAGAACTAAAATGTATGCGGAAGCTATTTCAGCACTAGTTCTGAAACTTGAGAATAGATTTATCCATAGTCATCCAACCTTGCAAATATTGTTTTATGAATTACCTGTTATAGAAGGCCGTAGAATTAAGAAGATAGCCAAGCTTGTCCTTATGAATGAATTTGATCATATAGTGCGAGAAGCTTGGGAGATCTTTGATTTTTATGGTATGAACTGTGAAAAACCGGTGATAGAGGAGATCCTTTACAATAGTGATTACGTTTTAAGACATTTTCTTGGCAATAATCAAATCTTTGATGAGAACCTTAAAAAGGAAATTCCCGTTTTGGATATGATCCAACAAGTTTTCAATGATGTTAATCAACAATATTCTTGGATTGTTGCCGGGAATCAAAGGGGATATGTAGAGGGGCAACTTGATAATGCTACAATTTCTATGGTAATGTGTTTCAAGTTATATTTGAAAAACCTCCTGAGAAAAACACGTCTATGGAAAATAAGAAGAAAGATGATAATACTTTAATCTATGCATTATGCCTAGTTAGGGGCATAAAACAATAGCGTTTACTGGGATGCAACCCAATGAATAAAATTTATTTTTCACTTTTCTTTCGGTTCTTGACTTAGTGTTTGTGCCAAGTAAATCCTTTAGGGTCATGTTTATTGATAGTTGATTTGATCCTGTTGGAAAACAGAAACTTCTGCGTCCAGTAGCAAAATTTTAGAAAATCACACAAGTGACGGAAGTGTCTAAATGTTTTTAAAAATATTGATATACAAATCACACAAGTGACAGAAGTATTGTAAATTTTCATATTGCTACAGACTGTTCTGTTTTTGACAGATTCCGTTTTCGTTGCATTGTGTGCTTATTTTGATGAATCTATGGACTATATCGGGGGGTATAAGCCATTGTGAAGTGATAATACAGTAGGTATAATGCAATAATAAACAATGAATGGTTTGCAACAGTATTTAAAGTGGTGATTTGCTTTATTATACTAACGGATCTAACGAAGGTTTTTGTTATGTTTTGTGTGATTGAAGTTTTCAAGTTTTGGGTGAGAGCACGATGGATGAAGGAATAAGGAGTGTCAATAGCTTAAGCTTGGGGATGCCCCAAGGTAATATTCAAAGAGTACCAAGCAATTAAGTTGTGGGATGCCCCTGAAGGCACCCTCTCTTTCTTCTAACGACCATCGGTAATTTTACTTGCAGCTATATTTTTATTCGTCACATATCATGAGTTTTGGTTGGAGCGTCTTGTATCATATGAGTCTTTGCTTGTTTTGCTTTTTAGTCTGTCACAATAATCCTTGTTGCACACACCTATTTGAGAGAGCCATAATTATGCTATGCTTTGTTAGAATTGCTCTATGTGTTCCACTTAAATTTTTTGAGCTATGGAATTGTTCTAGTACTTCAGTTATGTCTTTTTGAGCACAGTGGTTTTTTAATTATAAAGAAATATCCTCTCATTGCTTCAGTTATATTATTTTGAGATATGAAAATTATTTTGAAAGAATAGTTGTGCTCTGATTCTTCACTTAAATTTGTTTGAGAGCTTTGTTAGTAGCAATGTATAAAATTAGTCCCAAAGTGATAGATATTCAAGGGGGATATAATAAAAACTTTCATGAAGATCATTGGATATTAAAAACTTGATTCTTTGCAATAGTTGTGAGATATGATGATAATATGTGAGTCATGTTAATGAGTAATTATGCCTTAGTAAGAATATTGGTGTTAAGGTTTGTGATTCCCTATGCAAGCATGAAACTTTACTAGTTATGCCACGAAATTACATCCTTCTTGTGGTGCATTATTCGGCGTTAGGTATGTTTAATGCTCTTTTATGATAGTTTTCGTTTCTTGGTTGGTTGTTTCTCAATCTATTTGCTAGCCTTCATTTCTATTAAGTTGTGCCAAATGAGTCCACCATATCTACCAATATCCAGTATTTTCATGCCATTCCAAGTAAATTTGTATGTGCCAACTCTAATGTTCAAAATAAATTTCCCTTTTGTGTGCACGTACTACCCATGAAGCGGTAGGGGGTGGCCAATATTTTTCAAGCTAGATATTTTATTCTCAAGATGAGTTTTTATTCACTTGTCATTGCACGAGAGTGTGGCCAAGGTAATAGGGATGTCCAGTCCCGAAATGCAAAAAAAATTATTTATGTTGTTCAATAATAAATTCCTTGGAAAGTGTTGGTATGGAAGGCACCCGTGGATATGGCTAGCCATGGATTATGAAAGAATGGTGGAAAAAGGAATAAACTTTATTTTCTGTTTGGGAACCGACTATGATCTATCTAGCAGGAAAGTATTGGGAATTCACGGCCGTTTTCTTTGAAGGGAAAAGAATGCCACTCAAAATAATTTCATCTCTCAATTTAAGCTTTGAGCTCTGGCACCTCTACAAGTATATTCTTCCCTCTGCGAAGGTTCTATCTATTTACTTTATGCAATTTTTTTATTGAGTCTCCATTTTCTCTTATAAAGAACCAACTGGGAACACTATTATCATGCTTGTGCATAGTTAATATTTTAGTGTGTTTCATGAACGGATCAATAATTGAGCATAATGGGCTAGGGATAGATTTCTTTGATGTTGATATTTTGAATGAAAAGGTTGCTTGTTGACATGTTTGAGTATTGATGTCTTCATGTCAAATATAGACAATTGCTTTGAATCATCTAAAATTCCAAATGTCCATGCTACAAAAGAAAAGTTTATGATATGAACATGTTAGGCAACATTCCACATCAAAAATTCTGTTTTTATCATTTACCTACTTCAACGTATCTATAATTTTTGATTGTTTCGTGCTATTATATTATCAATCATGTCTGTTTTATATTCATTTTATAGCAACTTTATATCAATTTTTGGGACTAACCAATTCACATGTGCCGAGGGCTAGTTGTTGTTTTTTGCTCGTTTTTTTACTTTGCAGAATATCAGTACCAAACGAAGACCAAATGCCATGAAACTTTTTGGTGATTTTTTTTTTGGACAGAAGAGAATTTGGGTGCCAAGGAAGTGCCCGAGGGGAGGCCCATGGGGCCACAAGGCACCAGGGCACGCTAGAGGCCCCTGGCGCGCTCTGATGGGTAGTGGGGCCCACAGACCCCCCTGTCCAGCACCTATCAGCTCTATAAATACTCTAAAATCCCAAAAACCCAAGAGGAGCAGAGAGATCAGAGTTTCCACGGCCGCAAGTTCCAGAACCACGAGATCCAATCTAGATGCCTTTTCTGGCACCTTGCTGGAGGGGTCAACGATCATGGAGGGGTTCTTCATCAACACCCTTGCCCCTCTGATGATGTGTGAGTAGTTTACCACAGACCTATGATACATCCATTTTGCATCATGCTTTTATATCAATATTTATTGCATTATGGGCTGCTATTTCACGTTATGTCACAATACTTATGGCCATTCTCTCTTATTTTACAAGGTTTACATGAAGAGGGAGAATGCCGGCAGCTGGAATTCTGCGCTGGAAAAGGAGCAAGTATTGGAGACCTATTCTGCGCAACTCCAAAAGTCCTGAAACTCCACGGAATATCTTAAAATAAATAAAGAAAAATCGTCGCCAAAGATGAAGGCCAGGGGGCCCACACCCTGCTCACGAGGCGGAACCTCGTGGGCCCCCTGGAGCAACTTTTCAGAACTAATAAAATATACTGGCTAAAGAATCAGTGTCAGGGGCCCCACACACTGTCCACGAGGGTGGGGGCGCGCCCCCTCCCCTAGGGCGCGCCCCCTTGCCTCGTGGGCCCCCTGGACGTCCACCGACCTCAACTCCAACTCCATATATTTTCTTTCAAGGAGAAAAAATCAGAGAAAAAAGTTTCATCGCGTTTTACGATACGGAGCGGCCGCCAAGCCCTAATCTCTCTCGGGAGGGCTGATCTGGAGTCCGTTCGGAGCTCCAGAGAGGGGGATTCGTCACTGTCGTCATCATGAACCATCCTCCATCACTAATTTCATGATGCTCACCTCCGTGCGTGAGTAATTCCATCGTAGGCTTGCTGGACGGTGATGGGTTGGATGAGATTTACCATGTAATCAAGTTAGTTTTGTTAGGGTTTGATCCGTAATATCCACTATGTTCTGAGATTGATGTTGCTATGACTTTTCTATGCTTAATGCTTGTCACTAGGGCCCGAGTGCCATGATTTCAGATTTGAACCTATTATGTTTTCATGAATATATGTGAGCTCTTGATCCTATCTTGCAAGTCTATAGTCACCTATTATGTGTTATGATCCGACAACCCCGAAGTGACAATAATCGGGATACTTTTCGGTGATGACCGTAGTTTGAGGAGTTCATGTATTCACTAAGTGCTAATTCTTTGGTCCGGTACTCTATTAAAAGGAGGCCTAAATATCCCTTAGTTTCCATTAGGACCCCGCTGCCACGGGAGGGTAGGACAAAAGATGTCATGCAAGTTCTTTTACATAAGCACATATGACTATATTCGGAATACATGCCTACATTACATTGATGATCTGGAGCTAGTTCTGTGTCACCCTAGGTTATAACTATTACATGAGGAATCGCATCCGACTTAATTATCCATCACTGATCCAATGCCTACGAGCTTTTCACGTATTTCTCTTCGCTTGTTTACTTTACCGTTGCTGTTGTTACTATTACTACAAAACTGCTACTATTACTTTTGCTACTATTACCGTTACTTCCATACTACTTCTCTACTAAATACTTTGCTGCAGATACTAAGTTATCCAGGTGTGGTTGAATTGACAACTCAACTGCTAATACTTGAGAATATTCTTTGGCCCCCCTTGTGTCGAATCAATAAATTTGGGTTGAATACTCTACCCTCGAAAACTGTTGCGATCCCCCATATATACTTGTGGGTTATCACACGTATGGTGAACCGTTATGTGATGAAGTTGGAGTATGATTTATTTATTGATTGTCTTCCTTATGTGTTGAGGTCGGGATCGCACGATGGTTAACTCCTACCAACCTTTCCCCTAGGAGCATGCGTGTAGTACTTTGTTTTGATTAATTGTAGAGTTTTGCAATAATTATATGAGTTCTTTATGACTAATGTTGAGTCCATGCATTATACGCACTCTCACCCTTCCACCATTGCTAGCCTCTCTTGTGCCGCGCAACTTTCGCCAGTACCAGCATACACCCACCATATACCTTCCTCAAAACAGCCACCATATATACCTACCTATTATGGCATTTCCATAGCCATTCCGAGATATATTTCCATGCAACTTTCCATCGTTCCATTTATTATGACACGCTCCATTATTGTCATATTACTTTTGCATGATCATGTAGTTGACATTGTATTTGTGGCTAAGCTACCTTGATAATTTTCATACATGTTACTCTTGATTCATTGCATATCCCGGTACACCGTCGGAGGCATTCATATAAAGTCATATTTTGTTCTAAGTATTGAGTTGTAATTCTTGATTTGTAAGTAAATAAAAGTGTGATGATCTTCATTATTAGAGCATTGTCCCAAGTGAGGAAAGGATGACGGAGACTATGATTCCCCCGCAAGTCGGGATGAGATTCAGGACTTAAAAAAAGAAAGTCCGAATAAATAAAAAAGAGCAAGGCCAAATAAAACAATGAGAGAAACAGAGAGAAGGGACAATGCTACTATCCTTTTACCACAATTGTGCTTCAAAGTAGCACCATGATCTTCATGATAAAGAGTCACCTATGTTGTCACTTTCATATACTAGTGGGAATTTTTCATTATAGGACTTGGCTCGTATATTCCAATGATGGGCTTCCTCAAAGTGCCCTAGGTCTTCATGAGCAAGCAAGTTGGATGCGCACCCACTTAGTTTTGTTTCGAGTTTTCATACACTTATAACTCTAGTGCATCGGTTGCATGGCAATCCCTACTCACTCACATTGATATCTATTAATGGGCAACTCCATAGCCCGTTGATAAGCCTAGTTGATGTGAGACTATCTTATCCTTTTTGTCTTCTCCACAACCAGCATTCTATTCCACATATAGTGCTATGTCCTTGGCTCACGCTCATGTATTGCGTGAAGATTGAAAAAATTTGAAAATACTAAAGTATGAAACAATTGCTTGGCTAAAACCAGGGTTGTGCATGATTTAAATATTTTATGTGATGAAGATAGAGCATAGCCAGACTATATGATTTTGTAGGGATAACTTTCTTTCGCCATGTTATTTTGAGAAGACATGATTACTTTGTTAGTATGCTTGAAGTATTACTATTTTTATGTCAATATGAACTTTTATCTTGAATCATTTGGATCTGAACATTCATGCCACAATAAAGAAAATTACATTGAGAAATATGATAGGTAGCACTCCACATCAAACATTCTGTTTTTATCATTTACCTACTCGAGGATGAGCAGGAATTAAGCTTGGGGATGCTTGATACGTCTCCGATGTATCTATAATTTTTGATTGCCCCATGCTATTATATTACCCATTTTGGATGTTTATGGGCTTTACTTTATACTTTTATATCATTTTTGGGACTAACCTACTAACCGGAGGCCCAGCCCGAATTGCTGTTTTTTTCAGTGTTTCGAAGAAAAGGAATATCAAACGGAGTCCAAACGGAATGAAACCTTCGGGAGCGATCTTTTTGGAAGAAACGCAACCCAAGAGACTTGGCGTGGACATCAAGAAGCAGTCGAGGCGGCCACGAGGGTGTGACGCCCTCGATTCAATCGTACACTAATCATACACGCAAATGTGTACGATCAAGATCAAGGACTCACGGGAAGATATCACAACACAACTCTAGACACAAATTAAAATAATACAAGCTTTATATTACAAGCCAGGGGCCTCGAGGGCTCGAATATATCAGCTCAAATACAAACGAGTCAGCGGAAGCACCAATATCTGAGAACAGACATGAGTTACACAAGTTTGGCTTAAGAAGGCTAGCACAAAAGCAACATTGATCGAAAAGGCAAGGCCTCCTGCCTGGGAGCCTCCTAACTACTCCTGGTCGTCGGTGTCTGTCACGTGGTAGTAGGCACCCTCGGGGTAGTTGCAGTCGTCAAAGGTGTCATCTAGCTCCTAGACTCCGTCATCTGGTTGCATCAACCAGAAAGGAAAAGAAAGGGAAAAAAGGGGGAGCAAAGCAACCGTGAGTACTCATCCAAAGTACTCGCAAGCAAGGATCTACACTACATATGCAACATTATCAATGGAAGGTTGTATATGTGGACTGGGTTGCAGAAATGCCAAAATAGAGAGAAGGCCTAGTCCTATCGAAGACTAGCATCTTCAGGAAACCACCATCTTGCAGCAAACAGGAGGGAGTAGAATAGCATAAAGTAAAGTAGTAGTAGTGTTATCAACTTCGGCCAGAGATTCTTTCTCGACTCCCTACGAGAAAGAAATCCCAGAGCCCTACTATCCAATTGTCATCACAATCCAATTCTCGTCATGAGTATCCAGTTCTAGTTGTATCGATCGGGATAGAACTCCGAGTGTCCGTTACCGTAGGACAGGCTATCGATAGATGTTTTCTTCCCTACAGGGGTGCACCAACTTACCCACCACGCTTGATTAACTCCGGCCGGACACACTTTCTGGGTCATGCCCGGCCTCGGCCAAACAATACGCCGCAACCTGACCTAGGCTTAATAGAGAGGTCAGCACGCCGGACTAAACCTATGCCCCCAGGGATCATGGGCCATCTCCCCGGAAACTCCTGCACGTTGCGTACGTGGCCGGTGAGAAGACCTAGCCTCCCTTATACATGTGAAGGCGTAAGCAGTCAAACCCGGCACGTGCCGCTCAGTCGCTGACATCTATTAAGCTTCGGCTGATGCATACGATGCAGGGCGCCCATACTATGCCCACGTGATGGTTAGTGCTATTAGGCCAGAGGCCCCTCGAATCAAGTATCCAAACCATTAGTGTGTTGGTGGTGCGGTCATGAACAGAGACTCACGAAAGATGTGACCCCGTCGCCCCGTCTCGAGGACTTGCGGCAAGGGCTAAGAATGCCCCGCCACGCCTCGTATTCAGCTCTCGGGTAGCCTACAGGTCAACCCGTCTCCACATCACTCGCGAGTACCCCTCAGGGTCGACCCGCCTTTCCAAGTAACAGTTGTAAAGTCCAAGTATCCGTGTGTCCAAACATCAAGGGGAAAACCCAAGGAATCACCCCTGGTGAGTTCCACTCAATGTAATCATCAAGGTGAACGTAAGAGGAATCACCCCCGAGGTTCACACTTGAGGGGTTGCATGACAGAGTCGTATCGGAAGTGGTTAAGGCGGAATCACCCTCGATGACCACGATCGAGTAACTACACTAGAGGGTTAACATTAGAAGTGTTGTAGAGGTCTCACCCTCGGGACTCGATAGTAACCCAGCAGTGTCGAGCAACTAAGGGGAAAGTGATGTGCGGTGAAGGGGCCTGGTCTTCGATCCCGTTGATCGGGTCTTCGATGATGAAGCAGGGGCAACAAGGACAATGTGGGGGTAACTGATGGGTCTCTACTCGACCTATACTAAACAGTTTAGGATAAGCAGGTAGGTAACAACAACAGGTTACAATTAACAGGCTATGCATCAGAATAGGAGCAAACAATAACAGTAGCAAAATCTAATGCAAGCATGAGAGAATGGAATGGGCGATATCAGGATGATCAAAGGGGGGCTTGCCTGGTTGCTCTGGCAAGGAGAGGTCATCGGTGACGTAGTCGATCACAGGGGCAGCATCGGTCTTGGGGGCTACCGGAGAGAAGAGAGGGAAGAAATAGTAAATATAAAGCAAACATAACATAACAAGACAACATGCAGAGCTAGACATGTTCTAACGCGGTGCTACACGATATCAGCGAGGGGGGAAGTCAACCGGGAATGTTTTCCCGGTTCCGGACCTGTGTCAGACAAATGACCGAAGGGGGAAAGTTCCACGTTCAGCATGCTATGGGCGTGTGACAGATAAACGGACCGCATATTCGGATTCGTTGGATTTTTCTGAGCAACTTTCATATAAAAAACAGTTTCATCGGAGTTACGGATTATTTAATATTAATTTTCAAAGTTTTTAATGTTTTTTCTTGGATTATTGCTAAATTGGGAAAATAATAAATTGCTATGGGTACACTTTACATTAGGGGCTGAAAGGTGGGGTCCTGTTGACTGCCCAGACAGCAGTCAACTAAGACTGTTGACTAGTTAAAGGGACCAGGGGACCCGCATGTCATTGACTGGGCTATCCCAGTCAGTAGTTTGACTGGTCAATGGGTTGATTGGGGCCACTTGTCAGTGACTAGACTCAGATAGACTTCAGTTAAGTTACATTAATTAGTAGTGGGGGCCACTAGTCATAGGGCCATCTAACTAATGAAACTAATAATAATAAAAAGGTTAATCCCCAATTATCCGGCCCCAATCTTGCAGTGGCCAGAGGCCACGGCTGGGAGCATGCACAACCGCACGCACAGGTGTGCCGGCGGCCGGTGCCCAACACACTGGACGGAGGGGGAGTACAGCGCAGCCCTGGCCAGCAGGCATGGTCGACCGCGGGCGATGTGGGCGCTGGCCCGCGCGAGGGCGGCTGGGTTGCGACCAGCAGCGGCGCCCGGCGTCAGCCGCAGGCAGTGGAAGGCGCGGGCGGGCGTGGCGCCCGTAGGGAGGCCACGGCGGCAGGCGCGGGGCTGGGGTGCGCGGCCACGGCCGCAATGGGGCCCGGGATTCCGTGGACGCGGGGCTGGGCTCGGTTAGGGGGTCGCGAGCACGAAGCATCAGGCGTTGCAACGATAAGAATGGGTTTGATCGGGCGCAACACTATAGCACAAGATCGAGCAAACCTAGAGGCTAGTCATCATCTACATGGGCACGGGAGCACTCCAGTGTGCCTAGCTGGCCCCGGGACGACCGGTAGCCATGGCGGGGAGCACCACAGCGGCGGCGCGTTTTGGCCGGAGCAAAACAAAGACGACGACAGGACTATGGCTATGGATCGAAAGCGTTTAGGAAGGGGAAACGTAGCACAACTCACCGCGAGTCGGAAGAGGAGCTTGAGGAGGTCGGGGATGCAGTGGAGGCGACGAATTCATCGATGGAGCCACGGTGGCCGGAGGTAGAAGACGACGTCGATGTACAAGATTAAGATGGTGGCGATGGCGAGTGTACGAGCCTTCCCCTCTCGAAGAGTATCGTGGAGGCGAAGACGACGTCGAAGTGGACCGTGGCGGTCCTTCTGTGCGTCTTCTCGCGGCGCGGGGAGCATGGTGGTCGCGGCGATGGCGATGGAAACGGCGGTTTCACGCGGGGAGAAGAGAGAGAGAGAGTGAGGGAAAGGGGGAGTGGATGAGGGGACAAGATCAAGCAAACCTAGAGGCTAGTCAGCATCTACATGGGCACGGGAGCACTCCAGTGTGCCTAGATGGCCCCGGGACGGCCGGTAGCCACGGCGGGGAGCACCACAGCGGCGGCGCATTTTGGCTGGAGCAAAACAAAGACGACGACGGGACTATGGCTATGGATCGAGAGCGTTTAGGAAGGGGAAACGTAGCGCAGGTCACCACGAGTCGGAAGAGGAGCTCGAGGACGTCGGGGATGCAGTGGAGGTGACAAATTCGTCGATGGAGCTGCGGTGGCCGGAGGTAGAAGACGACGTCGATGTACAAGATGAAGATGGTGGCGATGGCGAGTGTACGGGCCTTCCCCACTCGATTCGGTCCTCGAGATGGACGAAGTGGACTGTGGCGGTCCTTCTGGGCGTCTTCTCGCGGCGCGGGAGCACGGTGGTCGCGGCCATGGCGACGGCAACGGCGGTTTCACGCGGGGAGAAGAGAGAGAGAGAGCGAGGGAAAGGGGGAGTGAATGAGGAGGAGCGACAGTGCAAGTGGGAGGGGATGAGGGGAGCCCGAGGCGTCGGGGGATCTTATCCTCTCGCCCATGACGCCGGTGAGGCGGTCGTGGGCAACCATGCCCCTGTAGCGACCGCACGACGGGAACAGGAGGAGAAGGAGACCGGTGGGGGTATGTGGGCTCGCTCGGGTGGGGGTGGGCCGAGGCCCGGAGGAGTCAGGGGAGTTTTCATTTTATTTTGCCTTTTTTTAAATTGCAAAACTAAAAGAGTTTTGATAGAAAAGGGACTTGTCAACTAAAGCGAGCACATTAATTCTAAGAGTCGCAAAAAGTTTAAGGCCAAAAGTAGTTGTCCAACTATTTTTAGAAATTTAAAATGCCAATTTTTAAATGCTGCTGGATCACTAAATAATTTCCAGGGGCACTTTCGAAACCCAAAAGAGGTTGGTTCCAACATGACAATTATCCAGGTATTATTTGCGACACTTTGAACAT
This sequence comes from Triticum dicoccoides, assembly GCF_002162155.2. Lineage (NCBI taxonomy): Eukaryota > Viridiplantae > Streptophyta > Magnoliopsida > Poales > Poaceae > Triticum > Triticum dicoccoides. Next base: position 677,462,297 of record NC_041387.1, read on the forward strand.
TATAGTTTTCATGTTTGGCAAATTGGAATTTTCGACTTTAAATTTTGAGTTTGAATTTGAATCATGATTCGGATCAAGTGAGGATTAACAACAGTAATGTGATGAGATGACACCATTAGCAGGGAATTACTATAGCTTAATTATCCAGGCGTCACAATTCTCCTCCACTACAAGAAATCTCGTCCCGAGATTTAAGGGGTGGAGTAAGGGGGAAAGACTCGCGAAGGACGGAGCTCAACACAAGATAGGTACCTGGGGGCTATCTCAATGAACGTGGCGTAGAGGCATCTCTCAAGTTGAAATTTGAGAAAGACGTCGAGAGCAAGGTAAGGAGTTGTAATAAGAAGCTTCAACCTGGTAGGCAATTGTTCGTTGCCTGAAATAGAGAGTGAATGGGGTTCAGAGCAATGGGAATAATTATTGCATCTGATAACAAAATAGATCACTAAGAATATGGCTCGCGAATTACATATAAAGCCAAGCGCGAGGGATAACTTAGAAAACAGGGATGTATAGAAGAGTCAGGTTCCGATCCTATGGAACTGTGGGTTATGGGCCCACCATGTGGGTCAAAAGTAGGAAGGGTGCTTACATTTGCACGGTCATGATAACAAGGCTGGTCAGAGGTTAGCCTGTCAATTATGTTGGCAACAATTTTGGTACCAAGGGAGAGGGACGAAGAGAATGACTTTCCTGCTCGTAATACGAGGCAGACCAATAGGCAAAGTGCTCGTCCATCAGTGGTTACCAGAATGTCATCAACAATAGTAACAGGGTCTTACTGACAAAGTTGTACACCGAGGTGCTTACTTAAGTAGGGATTTATCTCTCTCAGACAAGTTAGATGACAAGAAAGGAGAAACAAAACAATGGAAATGAAAATGTGATTATTATGATAATCAGACCAATGGAAAGGAAAGATGTTTATATCCATGTGTATAGCATAACTTTCCCAAGGAAAGGCAGAGCATGATAGGGCTCCAAGTATTAAACCATTTAGACAAAGGGGCAAGGTATTTATGAGGTTTACCCATACAACAGTGTTTGGATAATTGATCAAGAATAGTTAGCATTGCGCTCCCAATGTTCTTGTTGATGATCAGAGTACCACACACATGCTTCGGGATAGTGTTGACATGGTCATCGGGGAAAGGTCAGACTTCAGGTACACAAAGGATCCATCGGAACAACTTATAAAGTAAGTCATACAATTTCAACAAGAAAAAGATGATTTGGTGGCCGGTGGGCTCAGGAAAAATTCATCAAGGGGCAAGGATGGTATTTCTCATCATGAATTCGATTGATAACCTGGAGCAGCTTAGAATGTTGGTGATGATCACGACACATTTGTCGAGCGATTTCATGAAGATGTAATCGATCAGCGATGACATCAAGTCAAAGGAATGATGAAGCGAAGATCAACGTAAGCTTAGCTCATTGTCAAAAATTGTGCTCCAGGAACGACCAGGTGGCATAGTTAAAATTTAGCACGACAATGATATAGTCGATCATGCTAGGACTGACTTGAAGGGTTATTAAATTCGTAAGCAACGAAAATAGCTTAGAGCTATTGAATCAGAGTGCGGAATCGATTCACTTATCGGTGTTCTCGAGTGACCAATAATTCGGAACCCGGGGAAATTTGAAATCGCTGAGGAGCAATACCAGATGAAGACTCATAGGAGGCAACACAGTTCTTTGTTATTCTCGAGATACCGGAGGGTAATACTCGAAGGAAGGTCAAGATAGAGGTTGCGAAGATGCATTGATCTACAGAAGACAAATGCTTTAACTTTTCCAAGAAATGGAATAAAAGGGGAACAATCATGGTCAGAACCACAGTTTCAAAGGACCAAACATAGTTACCAGATGAACTTATAACAAGGGGATTATTATTATCACAAGAAGCTTCCATGATAAGTTCTACATCGGTTCGATGGGCTTGAACACAAAGGTTCAAGGTCAAATCCCAATTCTTCATTGCATAACCTTTCATTCACTCCTCGTTTTCGAAGAATTTGTAGTGCGAAAGATTTATGTGGTGAAGCACCCGAAGAGTATGACTCACATCTCTTTAGAGTTCAGATGGATTAGGGAAGCCATAGGTTCAACCCGTATGGGTATCTTAGGAACATATACCACTATGTTCCGGAGCATATAACATCAGCTCAATACCAGAGCATGGTTGAAAATAAGCAGAGGATACAATTTATCAAAGGCATTATGTATCAGGGGAAGAACTCAAGGATTTGAGAATAGGCAAGAAAGGTCAGATAATAATCCACCAAAGGATATGGCGGACCACAACGAATCTGATATGAGTATCGATACTCACCCAGAAGAAGAAAGAATGCAAAGGCATCGGGTTATAGATATAACTGGATAACTTCAAAGCTTGAATAAAAAGGAATTACGATTTTCAAATCAGAAGATCTGAAGCAAAGGCTCTGATCAAAGATAATTGAGTTGAATTTATATAGATCGACAATCAATCAAGGTTTGATTTGACAAGAACAAGCTCATGTTTAGAGTGACGTCTGAGCTAGAAGGATGAATGCTAGGATCTGATTGAGGATTACGAGCACTCGCGACATATTCGATTAAGGGACTCGAAACCATAGTAACAGAGGATGTCAACAAAGATTACTAGAAATATGGAATTAAAAATAATGTAAGAAAACAAGAATTTCAACAACAATAGGCTGCTGAGGATTTACGGAAGATCGAATGGTATTTTGAAGACTTTTGTGAAATACCTAAACAATTGGGGACGAACAAATCCGTGATAATTGCAAGGAATTATCCATAAACGTATTCAGGTGGAAAAGGAGCTGCAACGTAGCAGGCACAATGGATTCTCGAAATACATGAAAGTATTACAAGGCATCTTGTAATAACAAGATCAACTGGGGATGACAATATGAACGACAGGTGTATGTAGTTATCCAGAGGGATTTATCGGTGATATGGAATTGCAATGGCGAAGGGCACAAGGGTTTCCGGAAAGCATCGAAGAGTATCTTCAGAATCCTCTGGCGAAGCAAGTGATCATCTGAAATGACGGGGCTCTCCGAGAGGAAGTGGTTACGAGATCCTAGAGTCAGAGTTAGTAAAATCTTTAACCCGAATAGAAGAGAGATCAAAGTCCCAGAGTATAACGAGGAATAAAAGATCCTAATACCACCCAATTGGCGACATGGGCCCGTAAGCCACACAGCCAAGTTAGTAAAACAGTTTTTCATTGCCTAGACTCAACTTTGGCCAAGGAGTTGCAAAGGGGGCTACCTACAGGCAGTCGGCTCTGATACCAACTTGTGACGCCCTCGATACAATCGTACACTAATCATACACGCAAATGTGTACGATCGAGATCAAGGACTCACGGGAAGATATCACAACACAACTCTAGACACGAATTAAAATAATACAAGCTTTATATTGCAAGCCAGGGGCCTCGAGGGCTCGAATACATCAACTAGAATACAAACGAGTCAGCGGAAGCAACAATATCTAAGAACAGACATGAGTTAAACAAGTTTGCCTTAAGAAGGCTAGCACAAAAGCAACATTGATCGAAAAGGCAAGGCCTCCTGCCTGGGAGCCTCCTAACTACTCCTGGTCGTCGGCGTCCATCACGTGGTAGTAGGCACCCTCGGGGTAGTAGCAGTCGTCAAAGGTGTCATCTGGCTCCTAGGCTCCGTCATCTGGTTGCATCAACCAGAAAGAAAAAGAAAGGGAAAAAAGGGGGAGCAAAGCAACCGTGAGTACTCATCCAAAGTACTCGCAAGCAATGATCTACACTACATATGCAACATTATCAAAGGAAGGTTGTATATGTGGACTGGGCTGCAGAAATGCCAGAATAGAGAGAAGGCCTAGTCCTGTTGAAGACTAGCATATTCGGGAAACCACCATCTGGCAGCAAACAGGAGGGAGTAGCATAGCATAAAGTAAAGTAGTAGTAGTGTTATCAACCTTGGCCAGAGATTCTTTCTCGACTCCTTGCGAGAAAGAAATCCCAGAGCCGTACTATCCAATTGTTATCACAATCCAATTCTCATCATGAGTATCCAGTTCTAGTTGTATCAATCGGGATACAACTTCGAGTGTCTGTTATCGTAGCACAGGCTATTGATAGATGTTTTCTTCCCTGCAGGGGTGCACCAACTTATCCACCACACTTGATTAACTCTGGCCGGACACACTTTCTGGGTCATGCCCGGCCTCGGCCAAACAATATGTCGCAACCCGACCCAGGCTTAATAGAGAGGTCAGCACGCCGGACTAAACCTATGCCCCCAGGGGTCATGGGCCATCTCCCCGGAAACTCCTGCACGTTGTCTATGCGGACGGTGAGCAGACGTAGCCTCCATTATACAAGTTAAGGCGTAACCAGTCCAGCCCGGCGCGCGCCGCTCAGTCGCTGACGTCTATTAAGCTTCGGCACATGCATACGACGCAGAACGCTCACACTATGCCCACGTGATGGTTAGTGCTATCAGGACAGAGGCCCCTCGGATCAAATATCCAACCCGTTAGTGTGTTGGTAGTGCGGTTATGAGAAGAGACTCAAGAAAGATGTGACCCCGTCGCCCCGTCTCGAGGACCTGCGGCAAGGGCTAAGAATGCCCGGCCACGCCTCGTATTCCGCTCTTGGGTACCCTCCAGGTCAACCTGTCTCCACATCACTCGCGGGTACCCCTCAGGGTCGACCCGCCTTTCCAAGTAACAGTTGTAAAGTCCAAGTATCCGTGTGTCCAAACATCAAGGGGGAAACCCGAGGAATCACCTGGTGAGTTCCACTCAATATAATCATCAAGGTGAACGTAAGAGGAATCACCCCCGAGGTTCACACTTGAGGGGTTGCATGACAGAGTCGTATCTGAAGTGGTTAATGTGGAATCACCCTCGATGATCACGACCGAATAACTACACTACAGTGTTAACATTAGAAGTGCTGTAGAGGTCTCACCCTCGGCACTCGATAGTAACCCAGCAGTGTCGAGCAACTAAGGGGAAAGTGATATGTGGTGAAGGGGCCTGGTCTTCGATCCCGTTGATCGGGTGTTCGACGATGAAGCAGGGGCAACAAGGACAAGGTGGGGGTCACTGATGGGTCTCTACTCAACCTATACTAAACAGTTTAGGATAAGCAGGTAGGTAACAACAACAGGTTACAATAAACAGGCTATGCATCAGCATAGGAGCAAACAATAACATTAGAAAAATCTAATGCAAGCATGAGAGAATGGAATGGGCGATATCGGGATGATCAAAGGGGGGGCTTGCCTGGTTGCTCTGGCAAGGAGGGGTCGTCGGTGACGTAGTCGATCACAGGGGCAACATCGATCTTGGGGGCTACCGAAGAGAAGAGAGGGAAGAAATAGTAAATATAAAGCAAACATAACATAACAAGACAACCTGCAGAGCTAGACGTGTTCTAACGCGGTGCTACACGATATCAGCGAGGGGGGATGTCAACTGGGAATGTTTTCCCAGTTCCGGACCTGTGTCAAACAAATGACCGGAGGCGTGTGACAGATGAACGGACCACATATTCGGATTCGTTGGATTTATCTGAGCAACTTTCATATAGAAAACATTTTCATTGGAGTTATGGATTATTTAATATTAGTTTTCAAAGTTTTTAATGTTTTTTCTTGGATTATTGCTAAATTGGGAAAAGAATAAATTGCTATGGGTACACTGAAGTGTACCCAACTGTTTGCATTAGGGGCTGACAGGTGGGGTCCTGTTGACTGCCCAGACATCAGTCAACTAAGACTGTTGACTAGTCAATGGGACCAGGGGACCCGCATGTCATTGACTGGGCTATCCCAGTCAGCAGTTTGACTGGTCAATGGGTTGACTGGGGCCACTTATCAGTGACTAGACTCAGATAGACTTTAGTTAAGTTACATTAATTAGTAGTGGGGGCCACTATTTATAGGGCCATCTAACTAATGAAACTAATAATAATAAAAAGGTTAATCCCCAATTAGCCGGCCCAATCTTGCAGTGGCCAGAGGCCACGGCTGGGAGCACGCACAACCGCACGCACAGGTGCGCCGGCGGCCGGTGCCTAGCACACGGGACGGTGGTGGAGTAGGGCGCGGCCCTGGCCAGCAGGCGTGGTCGACCGAGGGTGATGTGGGCACTCGCCCGCGGGAGGGTGACTGGGTTGCGACCAGCAGCTGCACCCGGCGTCAGTCGTAGGCAGTAGCAGCCGCAGGAGTGGAAGTGTTGGAATTTGCTAGTGGGCTTTTGGCCCAAAGCCCAACTAAAATTCTGAAATTCTCTTGGCCCATTCATGCACACATGTGAGTGGAGTGAGTGAGGCTAAAGTTTAGGCACACCTCATAAGTTGAGAGAGAGTTGCACCTCTTTATAAGGTGAGCTCTCCTGCCACTTGTATGAGCATGAGAAGAGGAGACCTACACGCGCGCTCCTCCTCCTCGCTCGCCTCGACACGCCACGCCTCGCCTCGTCACGACGTGCCGCCCCGCGGGTTGCGAGATTGAGCCGAGCCGAGGACAGAGCTATGCACGTTGACTATTTTTTTGCTGCTCAGGAAAAATTAATGAGTCATTAATTAATAACTAATGGACACGTTAACTACTGTACCGTTTCTGGTTCTTTTGGATCGTGACGACTCGGACGTGCGGTTTACTCCCACGACCTTCCCGGCCCGCGCTATATAGTTAGGCAGACGTCTACCCTAGCCGCCACCGTTTTTCATATGGTTTCTCACCGCCGTTCCAGACCATTGCGCCGCCAATAAAGTCTTCTCCATCCCTCATTTCGGCGTGCACCGGGAGATGGGATAGCAGGCCTCCGGAACCCCGCCTCTCGTGATCCTGTACAGGAGAGGGGCGATAAGGTTTTGGGGAGCGCACTCGTGCGATTGCTGGCAGCGACGACTTCGCAAACGATGAATTCTTCCCCGACCTCAGCAACCTCATCCTCGATGACATGGACGACAATGTCAACGCCGGCGGTGCTTCTCCCACTGCACCGTATGTGATTCTATCTTTCCTGTTCGAGATTGTGGTAGAAATCATGTTTCTAGTATGTGCCCTAGATGTGATTTGTTCATCTACTATGCTAGTTCGCATGATTAGTTCAACCTCTGCTAATGTAGTCATGATTTATCTTCTGTTAATTCGGATTAATTCTCATAGTAATTTGCTCATATTTTCAACAATCCAAAAACCTGATTATAGGCAATTTACTCCGAGTGGGTTTGTTGCGCATCTGATGCCGCCTGCCTTTAAGGGGGCGCAATATAAGAGGTGGCGCACGAGAGTAGTCTACAGGTTTCAGACCATGGGCTGCTATGATGCCACTAAGGGCAAGCCTGAGGGAGATCTTAATCCAGGACAGCTAGAAGCTTTTGAGAAGATCCATACTCTCTTTAAAGGCGCTCTTCTGGGTATTCTTGATGATTCCATTGTGGATTCGTATATGTCGTTTGACAGCGGCAATGACATGTGGGCTGCCCTCGAGGCCAAGTTTGGTGCCTCAGACGTCGGTAGCGAGTTGTACGTCATGGAGCAATTCTATGACTACAAGATGACTGATGAGCGCTTTGTTGTATAGCAGGCTCATGAGATACAGTCGCTCGCAAAAGAACTTGAGCACTTCAAGTGTGTGTTGCCGGACAAATTTGTTGCCGGAGGCATTATTGCCAAGCTTCCACCTTCGTGGGACAATTTTGCTACTTCCCTGAAACACAAGAGACAGGAGTTTTCCGTTGCAGATCTCATTGGTACTCTTGATGTTGAAGAGAAGGCGAGAGCAAAGGACACACATGCTCGAATTGCTGAGGGAGCTTCTAGTGCCCACATGGTACAAAAGAAGAACTTCCAGCCCAATAAGTTCAAAAACAACAAGAACAAAACTCATGGGAAAGGCAAGTTTGATACAAAGAACAAGCCATCACATTCTACCAACTTCAAGATGAATTCTCATAAGAAGGGGAAGGGACTTCGCCATGTTTGCGGTGATCCTAATCACTGGGCTCCGAAGTGTCCTAACCGCTTTGAGGAGTGGGAACATGAGGAGGGCGACAAGTCCGCAAATGTTGTCATCGATGATACTGATATGAAGGAATCAGGGTACGGTATTTTTCCTACCATCCTTTCAGTATTTCAATCCCCTGATTGGTTAATTGACACCGGTGCCAATGTACATGTTTGTGCTAACGCCTCCATGTTTTATTCTTACCAGGCCACAGGGACTTCTCCCGTGCTGATGGGGAACGGGTCACATGCCATCGTTCGAGTTGTTGGTACGGTCAATCTGAAGTTTACTTCGGGGAAGACCGTGCGTCTGAAGAACGTTCATCATGTGCCGTCCATCAATAAAAATCTCGTTAGCGGTTCCCGTTTATGTCGAGATGGTTTTAAGTTGGTTTTTGAGTCCAATAAAGTTGTAATTTCCAAGTGTGGACAATTTGTTGGAAAAGTCTATGAGTGTGGAGGCTTGTTCCGCCTTTCTTTGTCAGATATTTGCACTAAAGTTATTAATAATGTTTGCCACAATAATGAGTCAGATATTTGGCATGCACGACTTTGTCATATTAACTTTGGTTGCATGACGCGGCTAGCCAATATGAATTTAATTCCGAAAATCTCTACTGTCAAAGGCTCTAAGTGCCAAGTATGTGTGCAAGCTAAACAACCTCGCAAGTCCCATAAGACTGCAGAGGCAAGAGACTTGGCGCCTCTAGAGCTTATACATTCTGATCTGTGTGAGATGAATGGCGTGTTGACAAAAGGTGGAAAGAGATACTTCATGACGTTGATTGATGACTCCACTAGATATTGTTATGTGTATCTTCTGAAATCAAAAGATGAGGCTTTAACTTTCTTCAAAAACTATAAAGCCGAGGCAGAGAACCAACTTGATCAAAAAATTAAACGGCTTATGTCCGATCATGGTGGAGAGTATTTTTCCAATGAATTCGATTTGTTTTGTGCGGAACATGGTATAATCCATGAGAGGACGCCTCCATACTCACCTTAGTCTAATGGGGTGGCCGAAAGAAAGAACGAACTCTAACTGATTTGGTTAACGCCATGTTAGACACATCGGGTCTTTCCAAGGAATGGTGGGGGGAGGCGCTAATGACCGCGTGTCATGTCCTAAACCGAGTTCCCACAAAGCATAAGACCATGACTCCATTTGAGGAATGGGAAAGGAAAAGGTTGAAACTCTCTTACCTACGTTCTTGGGGTTGTTTGGCGAAAGTCAATATACCAATTCCCAAGAAGCGCAAGCTTGGACCAAAAACCGTGGATTGTGTTCTTCTGGGCTATGCTTTTCATAGCATTGGCTATAGATTTTTGATAATAAAATCTGAGGTATCCGACATGTTGGTACGATTATGGAGTCTAATGATGCAACTTTCTTTGAGGACATATTTCCTATGAAGGATTTGTCTAGTTCATCAAATCAGGAGATACCTATTCCATCTAGTGAGGAACTCACTTTAATTCCTGAACCCACCATTGCGATGGAACACGTTGAGAATCCTGTCGAGGGTGACAATGAAACTCCTGTAAGGAGTAAGAGACAGAGGACTGCAAAATCCTTTGGTGATGATTTCATTGTGTACCTTGTGGATGACACGCCCAGAACTATTTCAGAAGCCTATGCATCTCCTGATGCTGACTACTAGAAGGAAGCTGTTCGTAGCGAGATGGATTCCATCTTAGCTAATGGGACCTGGGAGATCACTGACCATCCTTATGGGTGCAAACCTATAGGATGTAAGTGGGTGTACAAGAAGAAGCTTATACCTGATGGTACAATTGAAAAGTACAAGGCACGACTTGTGGCTAAGGGTTATACCCAGAAAGAAGGTGAGGACTTCTTTGATACTTACTCACCCGTGGCTAGACTGACCACAATTCGGGTGCTACTATCACTGGCTGCCTCACATGGTCTTCTCGTTCATCAAATGGACGTTAAGACGGCTTTCCTCAATGGAGAGTTGAAGGAGGAAATTTACATGGATCAGCCAGATGGTTTTGTAGTACCTGGTCAGGAAGGAAAGGTGTGCAAGTTGTTAAAGTCTTTATATGGCCTTAAACAAACTCCTAAGGAGTGGAATGAGAAGTTCGAAAGAACATTAACTGCTGCCGGCTTTGTAGTAAATGATGGTGACAAGTGTTTGAACTATCTCCATAGTGGGGGCGAAGGAGTTATTCTTTGTCTGTATGTCGACGACATATTGATCTTTGGAACCAAACTTGATTTAATCAAGGAGCTTAAGGATTTCTTATCTCATTGTTTTGAGATGAAGGATCTAGGAGTAGCTGATGTTATGTTAAACATCAAGCTGTTGAGAGATGAGAATGGTGGGATCACACTGCTTTAGTCTCACTATGTGGAAAAGGTCTTGAGTCATTTTGGGTATAGCGACTACACGCCTTCTCCAACTCCTTATGATGCTAGTGTGTTGCTTCGAAAGAATCGACGGATTGCTAGAGATCAACCGAGGTATTCTCAGATTATTGGCTCGCTTATGTATTTGGCGAGTGCCACGAGGCCTGACATCTCTTTTGCTGTGAGCAAGCTGAGTCGGTTTGTGTCAAAACCGGGAGATGATCATTGGCGTGCACTTGAGAGAATTATGCGCTACTTGAAGGACACTGCGAGCTATGGGATTCACTACACCGGGTATCCAAGGGTAAAGGAGGGTTATAGTGACTCAAACTTGATATCTGATGCTGATGAGATTAAGGCCACAAGTGGTTATGTTTTTAGACTTGGTGGTGGCGCTGTTTCCTGGAAGTCTTGCAAGCAGACCATCTTAACGAGGTCAACTATGGAAGCAGAACTCACAGCATTAGACACTGCCACTGTTAAAGCAGAGTGGCTTAGTGAGCTATTGATGGACTTACCTATGGTTGAAAAACCAATAGCACCTATCCTGATGAACTGTGATAATCCAACTGTGATCGTCAAGATAAACAGTTCTAAGGACAATATGAAGTCCTCAAGGCATGTGAAGAGGAGATTAAACACTGTCAGGAAACTTAAAAACTCCGGAGTTATTACATTGGATTATATCCAAACGTCGAAAAACTTGGCAGTTCACAAAGGGTCTATCATGTAATGTGATAGATAATGCATCGATGGAGATGGGTTTGAGACCCACCGCATGAGTTGTCCATAGTGGTAACCCACTCTATGTGATCGGAGATCCCGTGAAGTAGAAGTGGGAGACAAGCTGTTGGTCAGCTGAGAGGAGAGTATCCTTATTTTAATTATCCCACTCCGTGAAGATGCAATACTCTCCTGATCTGCATGGCAGGTTGATATCTATCTTAATGTGTTCCAAGTGGCTTATTTGAGTAAGCAGAGATGTTGTCCTGCAGAGCATCTCCTGAGGAACACACCTATATGAATTTGACTGTTAACGTCGCAGTCTGTGAGAAGTGGGTGCTCTCTAATAAATTCATGAAAGGCCCTGGAGTACGACGTATACGCTCGACCCGCGTGGAAGCCTTGCGGCAGCCAAGTACCGGTCAAGAATTTGTGTGAAACCAGTCTCGCAGAAAACTTGTAGTTCAAGGCATAGTCCACTATTCAAGTTGTGATCTAGTGTAGCATAAATCTCTAAGTGGAAGTTCAACTTCACAGTCTCCACTAAGAACCGGTATATAAACAATGTTTTGGAACCAAATGGTGAAATGTGCCAATGAGACTTTGTGGGGGGTTGTTGGAATTTGCTAGTGGGCTTTTGGCCCAAAGCCCAACTAAAATTCTGAAATTCTCTTGGCCCATTCATGCACACATGTGAGTGGAGTGAGTGAGGCTAAAGTTTAGTCCCACCTCATAAGTTGAGAGAGAGTTGCACCTCTTTATAAGGTGAGCTCTCCTACCACTTGTATGCGCATGGGAAGAGGAGACCTACACGCGCGCTCCTCCTCCTCGCTCGCCTCGCCACGCCATTCCTCGCCTCGTCATGATGCGCCGCGCTGCGGGTTGCGGGATTGAGCCGAGCCGAGGACAGTGCTATGCACGTTGTCTATATTTTTGCTGCTCGGGAAAAATTAATGAGTCATTAATTAATAATTAATGGACAAGTTAATTACTGAACCGTTTCCGGTTCTTTTGGATCGTGACGACTCGGACGTGCGGTTTACTCCCACGACCTACCCGGCCCGCAGTATATAGTCACGCAGACGTCTACCCTAGCCGCCGCTGTTTTTCGTATGGTTTTCTCACCGCTGTTCTAGACCATCGCGCCGCCAATCAAGTCTTCTCCATCCCTCCTTTCGGCGTGCACCGGGACAAGGAACAGCAGGTCTCCAGAACCCCGCCTCTTGTGATCCTGTACGGGAGAGGGGAGATCAGGTTTTTGGGGAGCGCACTCGTGCGACTGCTGGCAGCGACGACTTCACGAACGACGACTTCTTCCCCGACCTCGGCAACCTCATCCTCGACGACATGGGTGACAACATCAACGCCGGCGGTGCTGCTCCCGCTGCACCGTATGTGATTCTATCTTTCCTGTTCGAGATCGTGGTAGAATTCATGTTTCTAGTATGTGCCCTAGATGTGATCTGTTCATCTACAATGCTAGTTAGCATGATTAGTTCAATCTCTGCTACTGTAGTCAAGATTTATCTTCTGTTAATTCGGATTAATTCTTGTAGTAATTTGGTCATATTTTCAACAGGAAGGCGGGGGCGGGCGTGGCGCCCGCACGGCGGCCACGGCGGTAGGCGCGGGGCTGGGGCGCGCGGCCACGGCCGCAATGGGTACCGGGGTTCCGCGGACGCGGGGCTGGGCTCGGTCAGGGGGTCGCGAGCACGAAGCACCGGACGTTGCGACGGCAAGCATGGGTTTGATCGGGCGCAGCACTATAGCACAAGATCAAGCAAACCTAGAGGCTAGTCAGCATCTACATGCGCATGGGAGCACTCCAGTGTGCCTAGATGGCCCCGGGACGGACGGTAGCCACGGCGGGGAGCACCACAGCGGCGGCGCATTTTGGCCGGAGCAAAACAAAGACGACGACGGGACTATGGCTATGGATCGAGAGCGTTTAGGAAGGGGAAACGTAGCGCAGGTCACCACGAGTCGGAAGAGGAGCTCGAGGACGCCGGGGATGCAGTGGAGGTGAAAAATTCGTCGATGGAGCTGCGGTGGCCGGAGGTAGAAGACGACGTCATGTACAAGATGAAGATGGTGGCGATGGCGAGTGTACGGGCCTTCCCCGCTCGATTCGGTCCTCGGGATGGACGAAGTGGACCGTGGCGGTCCTTCTGGGCGTCTTCTCGCGGCGCGGGAGCACGGTGGTCGCGGCCATGGCGACGGCAACGGCGGTTTCACGCGGGGAGAAGAGAGATAGAGAGCGAGGGAAAGGGGGAGTGAATGAGGAGGAGCGACAGTGCAAGTGGGAGGGGCTGAGGGGAGCCCGAGGCGTCGGGGGATCTTATCCTCTCGCCCATGACGCCGGCAAGGTGGTCGGGGGCAACCATGCCGCTGTAGCGACCGCACCATGGGAACAGGAGGAGAAGGAGACCGGTGGGGGTATGTGGGCTGTCTCGGGTGGGGGTGGGCCGAGGCCCGGAGGAGTCAGTGGAGTTTTCCTTTTATTTTGGATGTTTTGAATTGCAAAACTAAAAGAGTTTTTATAGAAAAGAGACTTGTCAACTAAAGCGAGTGCATTAATTCTAAGAGTCGCAAAAAGTTTAAGGCTAAAAGTAGTTGTCCAACTATTTTTAGAAATTTAAAATGCCAATTTTTAAATGCTGCTGCATCACTAAATAATTTCCAGGGGCACTTTCGAAACCCGAAAGAGGTTGGTTCCAACATGACAATTATCCAGGTATTATTTGACACACTTTGAAGATTTAGTTTTCATGTTTGGCAAATCGGAATTTTTGACTTTAAATTTTGAGTTTGAATTTGAATCATGATTTGGATCAAGTGAGGATTAACAATAGTAATGTGATGACATGACACCATTAGCAGGGAATTACTATAGCTTAATTATCCAGGCGTCATAGTGGGTGCCAGACGCGCCCTAGGGGGGTGGGCGCACCCCCCATCCTCGTGGGCCCCTTGTGGCTCCATCGACCTACTTCTTCCTCCTATATATATCCATGTACCCTAAAACATCCAGGAGCACCACGAAACCCTATTTCCACTGCCGCAACCTTTTGTATCCGCAAGATCCCATCTTGGAGCCTTCGCCGGCGCTCCGCCGAAGGGGGAATCGATCATGGAGGGCCTCTACATCATCACCAAGGCCTCTCCTATGAGTTGTGAGTAGTTTACCACAGACCTTCTGGTCCATAGTTATTAGCTAGATGGCTTCTTCTCTCTCTTTGAATCTCAATACAAAGTTCTCCTTGATCTTCTTGGAGATCTATTCAGTGTAACTCTTTTTGCGGTGTGTTTGTCGAGATCCAATGAATTGTGGATTTATGATCAAGTTCATCTATGAGAAAAATTTGAATCTCCTCTGAATTCTTTTATGTATGATTAGTTATCTTTGCAAGTCTCTTCGAATTATCAGTCTGGTTTGGCCTACTAGATTGATATTTCTTGCAATGGGAGAAGTGCTTTGCTTTGGGTTCAATCTTGTGGTGTCCTTTCCTAGTGACAGCAGGGGCAGCAAGGCACGTATTGTATTGTTGCCATCAAGGATAAAAAGATGGGCTTTATATCATATTGTTTGACTTTATCCCTCTACATCATGTCATCTTGCCTAATGCGTTACTCTATTCTTATGAACTTAATACTCTAGATGCATGCTGGATAGCGGTCAATGTGTGGAGTAATAGTAGTAGATGCAGGCAGGAGTCGGTCTACTTGTTGCGGACGTGATGCCTATATACATGATCATGCCTAGATAATCTCATAACTATGCACTTTTCTATTATTTGCTCGACAGTAATTGGTTCACCCACCGTAATACTTATGCTATCTTGAGAGAAGCCACTAGTGGAATCTATGGCCCTCGAGTCTATCTTTTATCATATAAGTTTCCGATCTACTTTATTTTGCATTCTTTACTTTCCAATATACATCATAAAAATACCAAAAATATTTATCTTATCTTATTATCTCTATCAGATCTCACTTTTGGAAGTTACCGTGAAGGGATTGACAACCCCTTTATCACATTGTTTGCGAGGTTCTTGTTTGTTTGTGTAGGTACGAGGGACTTGTGAGGAGCCTCCTATTGGATTGATACCTTGGTTCTCGAAAACTGAGGGAAATACTTACGCTACTTTGCTGCATCACCCTTTACCCTTCAAGGGAAAACCAACGCAGTGCTCAAGAGGTAGCTTGATTCTGTGAGCCCTTCACCTTCGTTGTGAATTCTAATTTCAATCATCTATATAGTTATGCTGATACTTTGTAGCTAATTTTAATATTTTCATCAACTAGGCATCTAGCACTACAAGATTTGAGTCATGTCTTCACTTAGAAAACATTATTATAGTTATACTTGTACAGTTTTTTAAGTGAGGGGGCTGATAACCCACAAGTATAGGGGATCGCAATAGCTTTCGAGGGTAGAGTATTCAAGCCAAATTTATTGATTCGACACAAGGGGAGCCAAAGAATATTCTCAAGCATTAGCAGCTGAGTTGTCAATTCAACCACACCTGGACCTTAGTGTCTGGAACAAATTCTCAAGCATTAGCAAAGTAATATGATAGTAGTGGTAACTGTAACAAAAGTAAAGACAATAAAAGTAATGTTTTGGGGTATTTTGTAGTGATTGTAATAGTAGCAACGGAAAAGTAAATAAGCGAGAACCAGTATATGGAAAACGCGTAGGCACCGGATCAACGATGGATAATTATGCCGGATGTGGTTCATCATGTAGCAGTTATAACATAGGGTGACACAAAACTAGCTCCAATTCATCCATGTAATGTAGGCATGTATTCCGTATATAGTCATACGTGCTTATGGAAAAGAACTTGCATGACATCTTTTGTCCTACCCTCCCGTGGCAGCAGGGTCCTGTTGGAAACTAAGGGATATTAAGGCCTCCTTTTAATAGAGAACCGGAACAAAGCATTAGCACATAGTGAATACATGAACTCCTCAAACTATGGTCATCACCGGGAGTGGTCCCGATTATTGCCACTTCGGGGTTGCCGGATCATAACACATAGTAGGTGACTATAGACTTGCAAGATGGGATCTAGAACACACATATATTCATGAAAACACAATAGGTTCAGATCTGAAATCATGGCACTCGGGCCCTAGTGACAAGCATTAAGCATAGCAAAGTCATCGCAGCATCAATCTCAGAACATAGTGGATACTAGGGATCAAACCCTAACAAAACTAACTCGATTACATGATAAATCTCATCCAACCCATCACCGTCCAGCAAGCCTACAATGCAATTACTCACGCACAACGGTGAGCATCATGAAATTGGTGATGCAAGATGGTTGATGACGACGACGGCGATGAATCCCCCTCCCCGGAGCCCCGAACGGACTCCAGATCAGCCCTCCTGAGAGAGATTAGGGCTTGGCGGCGGCTACATATCGTAAAACGCGATGATTTCTTCTCTCTGACTTTTTTCTCCCCGAAAGCCAATATATGGAGTTGGAGTTGGCGTCGGAGGGCCACCAGGGGACCCACGAGGTAGGTGGCACGTCCAGGGGGGCCCACCCTTGTGAGCAGGGTGTGGGCCCCCTGGGCTTCATCTTTTGCAAGTATTTTTCTTTATTTTTTCTAAGGTGTTCCGTGGAATTTGAGGACATTCCGAGAATTTTTATTTTCTGCAGAAAAAACAACACCATGGCAGTTCTGCTGAAAAAAGCGTCAGTCCGGGTTAGTTCTATTCAAATCATACAAGTTAGAGTCCAAAACAAGGGCAAAAGTGTTTGGAAAAGTAGATACGACGGAGACGTATAAACTCCTCCAAGCTTAAACCCTTGCTTGTCCTCAACCAATTTAGTTGACAAACTAAAAGAGAAAAAGAAAAACTTTTACAAACTCTGTTTGCTCTTGTTGTTGTAAACATGAAAAGCCAGCATTCAAGTCTCAGCAATTATCATGAACTAACCATACTCACAATGATACGTAGGTCTCACATTTACTAGTAGCAATAGCATAGTCAGCTAGCGAGCCATAATAGCCAAACTCGGATGACAACACTTTATCAAAATAATCATAACATGATATAACAAAATGGTATCTCACTAGCGCTTTCTGAGGCCGCAAAATATAAATGCAGAGCACCTTTAAAGATTAGGGACTGACTAAACATTGTAATTCATGGTAAAAGAGATCCAGTCAAGTCATACCCAATATAAACCAATAATAATGAATGCAAACGACAGTGTGCTCTCCAGCGGGTGCTTTTTAATAAGAAGGATGATGACTCAACATAAAAAGTAAATAGATAGGCCCTTCACAGAGGGAAGTAGAGATTTGTAGAGGTGCCAGAGCTCGGTTTTGAAATAGAGATAAATTATATTTTGAGCGACATACTTTCATTGTCAACATAACAACTAAAAGACGACAATATCTTCCATGCTAGACAGATTATAGACGGTTCCCAAACAGAATGGTAAAGTTTATACTCCCCTTCCTCCACAAGCATCAATCCATGGCTTGCTCGAAACAACGAGTGCCTCCATCATTCAACGGGTCCCAAGGAGAGTTTTGTTTGAAGTGATTTTGATTTAGTTTGCACGAAGCATGGGGCTGGGCATCCCGGATACCAGCCATTTTCTTGTGAATGAGGAGCGGAGTCCACTCCTCTTGAGAATAACCCGCCTAACACGGAAGTCAAGGGCAGCTCTAGTTGACATATGAGCTATTCGAGCATGCAAAACAGAATGTTTATTTGAAGGTTTAGAGTTTGGCACATAAAAATTTACTTGGAACGGCAGGTAAATACCACATATAGGTAGGTATAGTGGACTCATATGGAATAACTTTGGGGTTTAAGGAGTTTGGATGCATAAGCAGTATTTCCGCTTAGTACAGGTGAAGGCTAGCAAAAGACTGGGAAGCGACCAACTGAGAGAGCGACAACGGTCGTAAACATGCATTAAAATTAATTCACACCAAGTACAAGCATGAGTACGATATAAGCCACCATGAACATAAATATCATGAAGGCTATGTTGATTTGATTCAACTACATGCATGAACATGTGCCAAGTCGAGTCACTCAATGCATTTAAAGTAGGATACCACCTCATCATACCACATCACAATCATTCTAATAGCAGGTTGGCACGCAAGGTAAACCATTATAACTCATAGCTAATCAAGCATGGCACAAGCAACTATAATATCTAAATGTCATTGCAAATATGTTTACTTCATAATAGCTGAATCAAGAACGATGAATCATCATATTTACAAAAACAAGAGAGGTCGAGTTCATACCAGCTTTTCTCTTCCCAATAAGTCCATCATATATCGTCATTATTGCCTTTCACTTGCACGACCGAACGATGTGTATAATAATAAGAGTTCACGTGCATTGGACTAAGCTGGAATCTGCAAGCATTCAACTCAAGAGAGAAGACAAGTAATATGGGCTCTAAGTTTGAATAAACAATCATGCATATAAGAGCCACTAAGCATTTTCAATATGGTCTTCTCGACCCCCAGAGAAAGGAAAAGAAATAGAAACTATTTACACGGGAAAGCTCCCAACAAGTAAAAGAAGAACATGAAATATTTTTGGGTTTTTCTTTTTAATTCTACTACAAGCATGAAACATAAACTAACTAATTTTTTTGGTTTTTTTCTTAAGGTTTATCAAACACACAAGAAGAAAGCAGGAAAAAGAAATTTAAACTAGCATGGATAATACAATGAAAGAGTATGAGCATCGACATCTAGCAACGAGTGTGAACATGAATGTAATGTCGGTGGGAAATACGTACTCCCCCAAGCTTAGGCTTTTGGCCTAAGTTGGTCTATTGCCAGGGATGGCCTGGCGGATATCTGTAGGTGAAGCTGGGGTCGTATTGTGACGCAGCGGCTATCGCCGCCTGAGTTTTAGCGTGGAGTCGAGCAGCCTCTACTCTCCTTTCGTACTCATCTGCCACCTATCTGGTAATAATATATCTTCTTTTTGCCTGTGAATCAAAGAAAGCAGGAGCAGGAAGAGCAATATGGACTACACGACGTCTGTCAAAGATTAGTCAATACTGGAGAGGTGGTTCAGTCCTCTCAACAAACTGGTGGGAAACCATAGAATCAAAATCTAAATAAGAAGGGGGTAACTCCATGTCACCCTCACGAATGTCTACCTGAAGAAAATTAGCTAAGCAGGTTGCATAAATTCCTCCGAAGAAATCTCCGTTGTGTCTATTCTGATGCAACCTGCGAGCTACAACGGCTCCCAAATGATAAGATTGGTCTCCTAACACAGCACTCCTGAGAATACTGAGATCAGGGACACACATGTGACATGCTTCATCCTTAGCATTTATACATCTACCTATAAAGAGAGCAAAATAATGTATAGCAGGAAAGTGAATGCTCCCTAAAGTGGCTTGTGTTATATCTCTAGATTCCCCCACAGTTATTCTAGCAAGAAAGTCTCTATATTCAGATTTAGGGGGATCCCTGACATTACCCCATGATGGAAGTTTGCAAGCAGAAGTGAAATCCTCTAAGTCCATGGTATAGGATTTGTTATAAAGGTCAAACATGACTGTAAGAGAATTTCGCAAAGTTGAACACTTAAACCTCCTCACAAATGAACTTGTGAGATCATGATACTGGGGGCATTTTTTAGCTTCAAAGTCCTCAAGACCAAAGTTACTCAAATATGTGCTAAATTCCTCTTTGATTCCCACTTGATTCATAAAATTTTCCGACGGCCATTCACAGGGTCTCGCAGGAGCGTCTCTTGGCGGTTCCTCGTCAGCATCACGTATTGCAAGCCTGGGACCTTGCTTCCTTGGAGGACCACCTTGGAACATCCACCTAAGCATATTGTTTCCTCTGAAAAATTTCTGAAATTTTTAGTAACTTCAAATAAAAGTGAACCAACTTCAATAAAATTGATAGCAACAACTCCCACAAGTGCCTAGGGCCTATATAAAGCATTGGAACTACTTGGAACCATATAAATTTGACATGCAAGCTCAAGAACATGGTCACCTATGCAGCACAAATTTGCAAAGAATAAAGCACTAGAACAAAAACTAATTGGAACAATGGAGGAGTCACCTACCAAGGAACAATCTCCCCAAACAGTTTGAGAGAGGTGCTTTGAGGAAGGAGATCAAAAATCACAGCAACGGGGGATGGAACTCGTGCTTGAGTTGGTTTTTCGTGTTTGTGTGAGGCAGAGGAAGAAGATGGGTGCAGGAATAAGTGGAGGAGGGCTACCGTGGGCCCATGAGGCAGGGGGCGCGCCCAGGGGTGTAGGGCGCGCCCTCCACCCTCGTGGCCAGGTGGCAGCTCCCCCCGTGGTAATTTTGCACAGTAAATTCTCAAATATTCCCGAAAAAATCATATTAAATTGGCATGGCATTCTGAGGAATTTTATTTTCGGGATATTTTTATATTGCACGGATAAGTCGGGAAACAGACAGGAAAATATTATTTTACTTTATTTCTACTAAAAACAGAAAATATAAATCACTAGGTTCAACTTCTACATCATTATCATTACTAGGTTGAGCATGGACATCAACATTATCATTAGCATTATCACTAGGTTCATGTTCATCACCTGATTGAGTTTCAGAGAGATATCATCCGGATTCTCAGGTGACTCGGCGATAGGTTCACTAGAAGTTTGCAAAGTCCTATCGTTAACTTTTTCTTCCTTTTAGAGGAATTAGGTATATCAATATTGTTTCTCTGAGAATCTTGCTCGATTCTCTTAGGGTGGCCTTCAGGATACAAAGGTTCCTGAGTCATTGTACCAGTTCTAGTAGCCACTCTAACAGCATAATCACTTTTCTTACTATTCATTTCATCAAGCACTTCTCTCTGAGCTTTAAGTACTTGTTCTATTTGAGTGGTAACCATAGAAGCATGCTTACTAACAATTTTAAGTTCACCTCTAATATCAGCCATATAATCACCCAAGTGCTTAATTATAAAGGTATTCTGTTTTAATTGTCTACCAAAATAAGCATTAAAATCGTCTTGCTTAAACATAAAGTCATCAAACTCATCCAAGCACTGACTAGCATTTTTAGTAGGAGGGACTTCAGCTTTATCATATCTATAGAGAGAATTTACCTTTACTACCTGTGTCGGGATATCGGGAGGTTCTTCATTAAATAAGTAATTGAGATCATATACTTCTTCAACAGGCAGTAAATTAAGACCATGTATTTCTTCAATAGGAGGTAAATTCTTAACATCTTCAGCTTTAATACCTTTTTCTTTCATAGATTTCTTTGCCTCTTGCATATCTTCCAAACTGAGAAATAGAACACCTCTCTTCTTCGGAGTCGGTTTAGGAATAGGCTCAGTAATTGGTTCAGGAACTGGTTTAGGAGGTAGCTCGGGAGGTTCCCAATTATTTTCATTTGCCAACATATTATTCAAAAGAATTTCAGCATCATCCGGTGTTCTTTCCCTGAAAAGAGAACCAGCACAACTATCCAGGTAATCTCTGGAAGCATCAGTTAGTCCATTATAAAAGATATCAAATATTTCAGGTTTCTTAAGAGGATGATCAGGCAAAGCATTAAGTAACTTGAGAATCACCCCCAAGCTTGTGGGAGACTCTCTTCTTCAATTTGCACAAAATTGTATATTTCACTTAAAGCAGCTTGTTTCTTATGAGCGGGGAAATATTTAGCAGAGAAGTAATAAATCATATCCTGGGGACTTTGCACACAACCAGGATCAAGAGAGTTATACCATATCTTAGCACCACCCTTTAATGAGAACGGAAATATCTTAAGTAAATAAAGGTAGCGCGATCTCTCATTATTTGTAAATAGGGCAGCTATATCATTTAACTTAGTAAGATGTGCCACAATAGTTTCAGATTCATAGCCATAAAAAGGATCAGATTCAACCAAAGTAATTATATCTGGATCAACAGAAATATCATAATAGTCCTGATCAGGAACACAGATAGGTGAAGTAGCAAAAGAAGGGGCGGGTCTCATTCTATCTCTAAGAGATTCTTTACTCCATTTAACTAACAACCTCTTAAGTTCATATCTATCCTTGCAAGCGAAAATAGCTGCAGAAGATTCTGCATCAAAATGATAACCTTCAGGAATAGCAGACATAGGTTCATCATCACTAACAACATCGTGTTCGGGTTCAATAATTTCTCTTTCTCTAGACCTAGCGATTTGCTCATGAAGTAATTCACCAAGTGGCACAGTAGTATCAAGCATAGAAGTAGTTTCATCATAAGTATCATGCATAGTAGAAGTGGCTTCATCAATAACATGCGACATGTCAGAATTAATAGCTGTAGTAGGATTAGGTGTCACAAACTTACTCATAACAGAAGGAGAATCTAGTGCAAGGCTAGATGGCAATTCCTTACCTCCCCTCGTAGTTGAGGGCAAAATAGCAGTTCAATCATCTTTCGAGTTCTTCATATTGTCCAGCAGATAAAATCCCAAGTGACTCAAAGAATAGAGCTATGCTCCCCGGCAACGGCGCCAAAAATTAGTCTTGATAACCCACAAGTATAGGGGATCGCAACAGCTTCCGAGGGTAGAGTATTCAACCCAAATTTATTGATTCGACACAAGGGGAGCCAAAGAATATTCTCAAGTATTAGCAGTTGAGTTGTCAATTCAACCACACCTGGAACTTAGTATCTGCAACAGGTTGTTTAGTAGCAAAGTAATATGATAGTAGTGGTAACTGTAACAAAAGTAAGGACAATATGTTTTTGGGTATTTTTTAGTGATTGTAACAGTAGCAATGGAAAAGTAAATAAGCGAGAACTAGTATATGGAAAACTCGTAGGCACTGGATCAGCAATGGATAATTATACCGGATGTGGTTCATCATGTAGCAGTCATAACATAGGGTGACACAAAACTAGCTCCAATTCATCCATGTAATGTAGGCATGTATTCCGTATATAGTCATACGTGCTTATGGAAAATAACTTGCATGACATCTTTTGTCCTACCCTCCCGAGGCAGTGGGGTCCTATTGGAAACTAAGGGATATTAAGTCCTCCTTTTAATAGAGAACCGGAACAAAGCATTAGCACATAGTGAATACATGAACTCCTCAAACTATGGTCATCACCGGGAGTGGTCCCGATTATTGTCACTTCGGGGTTGCCCGATCATAACACATAGTAGGTGACTATAGACTTGCAAGATAGGATCTAGAACACACATATATTCATGAAAACATAATAGGTTCAGATCTGAAATCATGGCACTCGGGCCCTAGTGACAAGCATTAAGCATAGCAAAGTCATAGCAACATCAATCTCAGAACATAGTGGATACTAGGGATCAAACCGTAACAAAACTAACTCGATTACATGATAAATCTCATCCAACCCATCACCGTCCAGCAAGCCTACGATGCAATTACTCACGCACGGCGGTGAGCATCATGAAATTGGTGATGGAGGATGGTTGATGATGATGACGGCAACGAATCCCCCTCTCCGGAGCCCCGAACGGACTCCAGATCAGCCCTCCCGAGAGAGATTAGGTCTTGGCGGCGGCTCCGTGTCATAAAACGCGATGATTTCTTCTCTCTGATTTTTTTCTCCCCGCAAGCCAATATATGGAGTTGGAGTTGGCGTCGAAGGGCCACCAGGGGGTCCACGAGGCAGGGGGCGCGCCCAGGGGGGGGCACCCTCGTAAGCAGGGTGTGGGCCCCCTGGTCTTCATCTTTTGCAAGGATTTTTCTTTATTTTTTCTAAGGTGTTCCGTGGAGTTTCAGGACATTCCGCGAATTTTTATTTTCTGCACAAAAAACAACACCATGGCAGTTCTGCTGAAAACAGCGTCAGTCCGGTTTAGTTCTATTCAAATCATACAAGTTAGAGTCCAAAACAAGGGCAAAAGTGTTTGGAAAATTAGATACGACGGAGACGTATCAGGGGCCCATTTTATATTTCGCATCGGGGTTCAGATTTTATTGGCCCGGCCTTGTTTTTGTTAGATCTATTTATCCAATCTCATACAATTTAATCTATATCAATACCGAGGAGGGATTGAAAACCCCGCTAATGCGCTGGGTTGCAATTTTTTGTTATTTGTTTGAAGGTACTGCTCACATAGTTTTGTGGATCCTCCTACTGGATTGGTATCTTGGTTTCATAACTAAGGGAAATACTTATAGTTGTTGTGCTACATCATCTTCTCCTCTCCGAAAAAAATCAACGCAGATACAAGCAATCATGGTGTCGTGTCTTTGAATCACAATCAGCGCTAGGGAATAAAGTTAGAAAACCTCACGATTGGAAATTAGAGATAAAAAGGGGGTAAATAGCTCCTATGCGACGTTTTTGATGCGCATTGGAAAGGATCCATGATACGTCTCCAACGTATCTATAATTTATGAAGTATTCATACCATGTTCACAGCAATTTTATATGGTTTCGGTATGATTTGATTAGAACTAGCCCGGACTGACGATGTTTTCAGCAGAACTACCATTGTGTCATTTTTTGTGCCGAAAAAGTTCTCGGAATGGGCTGAAAATTTCGGGCGATTTTTTATGGACCAAAAGAGATCCACAGAGCACGGAGTTGGAGCAGGAGGTGACTGAGGAGTCCACAAGTCTGGTGGGCACTCCCACCCCCAGAGCACGCCTCCCGAGCTTGTGGGGCCTTTGGGCACCCCCCCTGACTTGATTCCAACACAAAGTACTCCCATATATCATGTTATGTCCAGACAGAACCCTAGATGAGAAGTTCTGCCGCCGCAAGCCTCTGTTGCTGGACTAAGGGTTCCTCAGACAGCCGGACTATATACTTTGGCTGGACTGTTGGGCTATGAAGATACAAGATTGAAGACTTCGTCCCGTGTCCGGGTAGGACTCTCCTTTGTGTGGAAGGCAAGCTTGGAAATTCGGATATGTAGATTTCCTTCTCTGTAACCGGCTCTGTGTAACCCTAGCCCCCTCCGATGTCTATACAAACCGGAGGGTTTAGTCCGTAGGACAACAACAATCAGAATCATATGCTAGCTTTTAGGGTCTAGCCTCTACGATCTTGTGGTAGATCAACTCTTGTAATACTCATATCATCAAAATCAATCAAGCAGGAAGAAGGGTATTACCTCCATCGAGAGGGCCCGAACTTGGGTAATACATCGTGTCCCCTGCCTCCTGTTACCATTAGCCTTAGACGCACAGTTCGGGACCCCCTACCCGAGATCCGCCGGTTTTGACACCGACATTGGTGCTTTCATTGAGAGTTCCACTGTGTCGTCGCGATAAGGCTCGATGGCTCCTTGAATCATCTTCAGCGAGGAAGTCTAGGGGGAGGTTTTCCTTCCCGGATAGCGTAAGTGCATCTAGTGTCCCTTAGTGATTTTGGAGTATTGAAGACTTATAGGTTAAGGGACTGATGCATTTGTGAGTGTACACAATTATATAAGTCTATGAGGAGTTTGATATCTACACAGAAAGTCGACCCCTAAAAATGAAGTTCTTCAACTAAAGACTTTGGATTTCTGAAGACTTTGAAAGTGAAGAAATTGGTGTGACCTTGAAGACATGGCAATCATTTGAGGAACATGAAGCCCGAAGACTTTTGTTTTCGTAGTTCCATTTTCTCTTTCTTGAGTCACAGGAAACACCGTACTGTTAAAGGGGGTCGAGGAAATACTAAGGAAAAATTTCCATGTGATGCTCAACTCAAAATCCTACACCTACCAATCCCTTCGAGTGAAGCCATTGGAAATCTCATACAGTTCAGTCATATTCTTCAGTGACAGAGACGAAGTTCTTCTGGTTTCTGAGGAATTTGTTATGACTGAGGAGTTAGGAATTCACCAGTGTGAATTGCCTATACAGTGAGGAACATGATAGCCCTGAGGATTTTGATAGTCAAAATTCCGACCATTGCTGTGCTACGCTCCAGCGGTTCCAAAATATCTACCCACCTAACGGTCATATCAGACAAGGGCATTTATGTCTTATCATGTCGGGCTGCTCCCTAGGCTATAAATAGCCGCCCCCTTCAACAACTAGATGGTTGGCTGCTCTGAGAGAAACTGACACTTGTCATTTGAGAGCAACCCATCCTCCGAGGACTTTGAGCGAAATCATCAAGTGAGGAAAAACCCAAACCCCAACCTACAAACCCCAAAGTGATTGAGCATCACTGAAGAGATTGATCCTACGTGGATCCGATGCTTGTTTCATTTGAAGACTGTGCTTGTTCCAGACGGTTAGGCGTCAAGGTCTAGAGCATCCAAGAGGAATTGCGGATCGCCGAGTGACCGAGTTTGTGAATGTTCGGAAGTCACCTGAAGACTTACCACGAGTGATTGGGCGAGCTCTGTGGGACCTTAGCTCAAGGAGAATACGGTGAGGACTAGGTGTCCTGGACTGCGTGTTCAGAACTGGGTGTCCGGGACCGTGTGTCCTCGAGTTTAAATACTCAACCGCTCCAACCAGATGTACAACCGAGACAACAATTGGAACTAGTCTACGAAATCATTGTCTTCACCGAGCTTACTGGTTCTATTTACTCAACTCTTTCATTTCCTCATCTCTGTTGTTGTGTGCCTGTTCATATCTATGTGAAGACATTGACTGAAGACTCTCTCAATTTCCTCAGTTCTATTTCTTCAGTCTGTCCGTCTTCTTCCTTGTGTTATCCTGTGTTTACATTTTCTGTACTATGTGCTTGTCTTCATTTCATCATGATGACTATGCATGTGTTCTATTATGTTTACTTCTGAGTACTTATTCCGCTGCAAGTAGTTCTTCATTTAGGAATTTCCTCACCAGCAAATTCCTCTATAAAATTCATGAAAATCGCCTATTCATCCCCCCTCTAGTCGATATAACGCACTTTCAATTCGTATCAGAGCAAGGTACTCCCTTGTTCTGTGTGATTTTGGTGTAACCGCCTGGAGTTTTAGTTATGTCAACCGCAGGTATGATCAAGGTCTCTGCTGGGTGTCCTACCTTCGATGGAACGGACTACCCTACTGGAAGAATAAGATGCGAATGCATCTTGAGGCACTTGACAACGATCTCTAGTATGTTGCGGAAAATGGTGTTCCCTCAGTCACACCTTCACTGAATGCTACTGATGTGAAGAGATTCAAGCAACTCGATTCTCAAGCGAAGAATATCATATGTGGCCATCTGAGCAAAGGGCAATATGGTAGAATGAGTGCTTTGGAAACTGCTAAGCTTATCCGGGATAGGCTCTCCAAAGTAAATAAAGGAGTCTCTACTCAACGTGACTCTCGTGTTGATGTCCTTCACAATCTCTTCAACCGCTTCAAAAGACTCGACAATGAAAATGTTCAACAAACCTTCGATCGCCTCACTGCTATCTCAAATGAGCTTCAAGCGCTTGGCGCCACTGATATCACCGACTATGAGGTGGTGAAGAAATTGCTGAGATTGCTCGATTCTTCATTTGACACTCTGGCACTGATGATTCAAGAGCGTGACGATTACAAGTCACTTGATCCTGCTGATGTCCTCGAGAGGCTACACACTCATGAGTTCCAGCTTGCTGAGAAGAGAGATCTCTATGGTTCAAGCTATGGTAAACCACGTGCTTTGAAGGCCAAGGCAGTCTTTGAGTCTGAAGAAGAGGACACCACTAGCAGCCTTGGTGATCCTGAAGAACTGAGCCAGGAACTAGCACTACTCGTGAAGAAATTTCAGAAGTTCTCAAGACGTGTTCGCTTTGGAAAATCCTCAAGTAGCGATGATTCCTCATCCAATGACTACAAGAAGAGGCTATGTCACAAATGCAAGAAACCTGGTCATTACATTCAATATTGTGCTCAGTGGGATAAGAAATTGAAGAAGGAGAAATACAATGATTACAATTCTGATGATGCCAAGAAGAAGAAGAAATCTTCAAAGTCTTCATCATCAAAATCCTCGAAGTCTTCATCTCACAAGAAGAGAAGCTCCAAGAAGGCTCGGGCATTCATAGGCAAGGAAATGGATTCTGAGGCTGAATCTGAGGATCATGAGGAAGAGGAGGCATCCAAGGAATCCGAGTCTGGTGTGGCAAGCCTGGGTCTTGCTACCGCGTTCGTCAGCAAGTCTATCTTCAACTCTGAAGAAAATGGCAACACCAACAATGTTGATGAAGGCAATGATGACTACGCTCCCACCTATTGCTTCATGGCAAAGGGTGCCAAGGTAACTAAATACCCCTCCTCTAATTCAAGTGAGGATGAATCTGATGTAAATCTTAAGCCTAGATATCCTAAACTTGCTAAAATTGCTATGAAACAACAAAAGGCTATTGAAAAGCTTCAAAACATGCTAGACAAAAGTGATGACATGTTGGGTGAAGAAATGGATCGCACTAAAAACTTAACTGGAAATCTTCAGAGACTTCAGCTGGTCCCTCACTGCTGAAGAAAAAGGCCACTGCTGGACGAGGTATTCAACCAAGTCTTCACAAGAAGCAAGTCTCTTTCCAAGTGCCCTCTGATGTTGATGAGGCGGGTGATGAAGAACTTGTCGAAATCATCAGAAATAGGCAAGCCAGGGCCGCTAGAGCCAAAGGCAGCAATGTGCCGCTGATGCTGGATCCAAAGTTGATCCTCGACTACATTGACATCTGGCACAAGGATCCTCACACGCCTTTGCCGGAGATGAACCTCACTCCTGGTCAAAGTCATGTTCTTACTGCCTTCATTGAGGAAGAAAAATGGAAATTTGAACAAGGCAGAAGTTTGAAGAAAGCGCAGTACAAGAAACAACGCTACCTCAAGGACAATGTCCTCATTCTCACTCCTGATCAGCTCCTTGCCTTGCAAGTGGAAATGAAACAACTGAGCAATGAATTTGATCACTACTATGATGATTGGAAGGGTGCCAAGGTGCGTTTCTTCAATATGACGAAGAAATTCACTTCAAGTGCTGGTCCACCTGTGCACGTTGAAGTTACTCAGGCTGAAGCATCTGCTCAGCCTACTGAAGAACTTGCCAGCACCACTGATGACATTCAGGCTGCTGAAGAAAATGAGAGTGCCAGGGCTGATGACTCCATTCCAGCCGCTGAAGATATTGCCAGGGCATCCACTAGGGGTACGCTTGAACAAAGTGAACAAATAGGGACAATTGCATCAGTTGTGCCTGAGGAAAATGAACCAAAGTCCTCTGCACCTCCTGCGCCTACACCAACTCTGATCCTTCCATCTGCATTAGATGCAAAGAAGACCAAGGCTGCAGAACGTGCAGATGTGAAGAAAACGAAGGCAATAACTTCTTCAAATTCTTCAGCTCCGAAGAAGATGAAGACTCTGATCAGTTCAATTGACAATCCAATTGATGCCATTCCAGTCTCATCAGTGCCTTCAAAGGACCTTTGGTTCATTTGGTGATGATTACATGATTCCTGATGAATCTGATGAAGAAACTCCTTCTGCTGCTTCGTCAGAGCAGTTGGACAAAGAAATTGAAGTGGATAAGATCCCTTCAACCCTAGTCATTTCCTCACTTATGGCTCAGTTTACTACTGAAGAGGCAGGTGTTGAAGAAATTGAAGATGAGGATGTGGACATTGGGTGTGCCACTCCTGTGCTCAATGATGAATTTGGGACAGTCAACATCCAAACTCTCCAATGTTCACTCCACTCCAAGCTATTCCTCAATCCCCTGCCGCCACTGAAGTGCAAATGGGATCTGAAGAACCTCATGCAACCCCAAGTGTTCATGAAGAAAATCCAGCCACTAGTGCTGAAGAAATTGTCAATGAAGAATTGACAACCTAGGCTGAAGCTGTTGAGGAGCCTGAAATTCCTCAGCCTGAGGAACCTGAGATTGTGATTCCTGAAGTGGTGCTGCAATTGACTGACTCCTCAGCCCAAGCCAAAGGACCCCTTCTCCAAGAAGCAAAAATTCAAGGCTGATGATTTCTTCGGCGAGCACGTATTCTTCACTGAATTCAACCCATATGACAATGCTCGTCTCAGAAGGAAGCGTTTCTGGACTGCCAGCCAGGCCAACTTCTATTCCTCAGTGCTCCTCAACAAGGACAAAGTATTGGATCATGAGCATATTCCTCATGTGGACATGGAATCCATGAATTGCTTCTCGCAAGTCCTCAACGTGATTCATGACGTTGTCTTGCTCAATTTCTGCTCTAACATAGTTGATTGGAATGAAGAGCTTATTCTTCAGTTCTACGCAACTTTGCATATCACAGGTGATGCTGCTGACGTCAACTCGTGGGTGTTGGACTGGATGACTGACAACACTCATTACAAGGCATCAGCCTCTGAATTGCTTTGTGCCTTACGAATCAGTCCTCCACCTGACGGTGCTCGTTGTCTGTATGATGAGCCTGAACTCACTGATCACTATATGCAAGTGCTCATGAAGCCGCTGAAGCCAGGACAAGCTCCAAGGACCAAATTCCTCGTGAAGGGATTGCTCTATGTGCCCAGAACCATCTACCGCATTCTAACGAAGACCATGAGTCCAATCAAAGGCCATGACTCATTCGATGAAGAAATTATCGGAATGATGAAGAATATGCTCTTCAACATCATGCATGGCATCCCCATAAATTATCATGATTTCTTCATGAGGACTCTGGCAAATGTTGCACTTTTTCCATTTGAGCTGAAGCCTTTCGTGCCGTGGATCATGAGATTCCTCAGAACAAGGTCTTAACTCAACTACAAGGCTGATTTTTAGAGTCACCTAAGCTACTTGCCCACTATTAAAGTCCTCTAGTGGACAATTTCCTCATCTAATGAGAAGGGCAAGTCACCAGCCGTGATCAATGAAGGCATTCATCCATTGGATGGTCAGTTCCGCAAAGCTGCATCGTACTCCACCAATGATGACTCTGCCACTCATGATACTGCTGCCAATGCTACCAAGACAAGTCCTCAAGCTACTGCTTCTCGTGTGCTGACTGATCGTGAACTACTGATAAATCTTCACCAGAAGGTGGATCGAAACCACAAGTGGGTTAAGCGTCAGTTTGGCTCTATTCTTCACAACATGACTTCTACACATAATGCAGTGAAGAAAAACCACTACTACCTCCATGAAGTGTTTGATCGCACCTGGGCTATTCTGTCACATCTATATGGTGAAGCAGATTTAAAGAAAATGGGCTTCAAGGAAGACTTTGACTGGTCTGCTCCTCCACCGAAGAGATTCAAGAAAGTCAAGGTTCCTTCCTTGGTGGCCAGCTCATATTCTTCATCACGCGCCACGGGCGAGCATGAAGACTTGGACGACACTGAAGCAGGCCCTACAATGACTCAATACCCTGACAACGCTAGCGCTCCTCCATCAACATGATATTCCTCAGGGGCGTTAGTCCTCAGTTTCAACCCTTTTGGTCATTCGATGACAAAGGGGGAGACATTTTAGTATTCAAGCGGTTCTATCTTATATGGGCGTTTTTTGCTAAGTTACAACTCTCGTTCTTTTGATGACTTTGCTGGATCAAGTTGTAATCTTAAACTCTATGGTGACCTGATACTTTTGCTGTGTGTTTCTGCATGCTTACTCCTCATTAATGTAAATGCACGCATGCTGAATTACATCAGGCACCATATTTCATCATGCATTTCAAATTCTTCATATTATATATCACATGCGTGAATGAATTACAAGATACAGGGGGAGATCTCCATGATTATACTCTTCAAGTGTGCATTGCTTCAAAAGCAAATTCCTCACTATGCACATCTTCAGGGGGAGTTCTTCTATATCTTGCAATCAAATTCCTCAACATCAGTATCTACACTTCATATATTTATCCCCGTTGAAAACTTAACCTATATTGTCATCAATCACCAAAAGGGGGAAATTGTAAGTGCATCTAGTGCCCCTTAGTGATTTTGGTTTATTGAAGACTTATAGGTTAAGGGACTGATGCATTTGTGAGTATACACAGTTATATAAGTGTGTGAGGAGTTTGATATCTACAAAGAAAGTTGACCCCTAAAAATAAAGTTCTTCAACTGAAGACTTTGGATTTCTGAAGACTTTGAAAGTGAAGAAATTGGTGTGACCTTGAAGACATGGCAATCATTCGAGGAACATAAAGCGTGAAGACTTTTGTTTTCGTAGTTTCATTTTATCTTTCTTGAGTCATAGGCAACACCGTACTGTTAAAGGGGGTCGAGGAAATACTAAGGAAAAATTTCCATGTCATGCTCAACTCAAAATCCTACACCTACCAATCCCTTCGAGTGAAGCCATTGGAAATCTCATACAGTTCAGTCATATTCTTCAGTGACAGAGATGATGTTCTTCTGGTTTCCGAGGAATTTGTTCTGACTGAGGAGTTAGGAATTCACCAGTGTGAATTGCCTACACAGTGAGCAACATGATAGCCCTGAGGATTTTGATAGTTAAAATTCCGACCGTTGTTGTGCTATGCGCTGGTGGTTCCAAAATATCTACCCACCTAACGGTCATATTAGACAAGGGAATTTATGTCTTATCATGTCAGGCTGCTCCCTAGGCTATAAATAGCTGCCCCCTTCAACCACTAGCTGGTTGCCTGCTCCGAGAGAAACTGACACTTGTCATTTGAGAGCAACCCATCCTCCGAGGACTTTGAGCGAAATCATAAAGTGAGGAAAAACCAAAACCCCAAAGTGATTGAGCATCACTGAAGAGATTGATCCTTCATGGATCCGACGCTTGTTTCCTTTGAAGACCGTGCTTCTTCCAGACGGTTAGGCGTCAAGGTCTAGAGCATCCAAGAGGAATTGTGGATTGCCAAGTGTCCGAGTTTGTGAAGGTTCATAAGTCACCTGAAAACTTACCACGAGTGATTGGGCGAGGTCTGTGTGACCTTAGCTCAAGGAGAATACGATGATGACTAGGTGTCCTGGACTGCGTGTTCAGGACTGGGTTTCCGGGACTGTGTGTCCTCAAGTTTAAATACTCAGCCGCTCCAAACAGATGTTCAACTGAGACAGCTGTTGGAACTGGTCTACCAAATCATTGTCTTCACCGAGCTTACTGGTTCTATTTCCTCAACTCTTTCATTTCCTCATCTCTATTGTAGTGTGCCTGTTCATATCTGTCTGAAGACATTGACTGAAGACTTTCTCAATTTCCTCAGTTCTATTTCCTCAGTCTGTCCGTCTTCTTGCTTGTGTTATCATGTGTTTACGCTTTTTGTACTCTGTGCTTGTCTTCATTTCATCATGATGACTATGCATGTGTTCTGTTATGTTTACTTGTGAGTACCTATTCTGCTGCAAGTAGTTATTCATTTAGCAATTTCCTCACCAGCAAATTCCTCATTGAAGAATTCATAAAAATCGCCTATTCACCCCCCCTCTGGTCGATATAATGCACTTTTAGACAGATGTTCGTATTCGGCGGCATCTGATACGTCTCCAACGTATCTATAATGTTTGATTGTTCCATGCTATTATATTACCCCTTTTGGATGTTTATGGGCTTTATTTTATACATTTATATCATTTTTTGGGACTAACCTACAAACCGAAGGCCCAGCCCGTATTGCTATTTTTTTTCCTATTTCAGTATTTCCAAGAAAAGGAATATCAAACGGAGTTCAAACGGAATGAAACCTTTGGGAGCGTGATTTTTGGATTGAACATGATCTAGAGGACTTGGAGTGCAAGCCAAGAAGCGATCGAGGCGGCTAGGAGATAGGAGGGCGCGCCCACCCCTTCTAGGCGCGCCCCCTGTCTCGTGGGCCCCTCAAGCGGCCACCGACGTACTTCTTCCTCCTATATATACCCATGTACCCCGAAAACATCGAGGGAGCCAATGAAAAACAATTTCCACCGCAGTAACCTTCTGTATCCGCGAGATCCCATCTTGGAGCCTTCACCGGCGCTCCGCCGGAGGGGGAATCAACCATGGAGGGCTTCTACGTCAACACCATAGCCCCTCGGATGACTTGTGAGTAGCTTACCACAGACCTTCGGGTCCATAGTTATTAGCTATATGGCTTCTTCTCTCTTTTTGGATCTCAATACAATGTTCTCCCCCTCTCTTGTGGAGATCTATTTGATGTAACTCTTTTTGCGGTGTGTTTGTCGAGATCCGATGAATTGTGGGTTTATGATCAAGTTTATCTATGAGAAATATTTGAATCTCCTCTGAATTCTTTTATGTATGATTGAGTTATCTTTGCAAGTCTCTTTGAATTATCATTTTGGTTTGGCCTACTAGATTGATCTTTCTTGCCATGGGAGAAGTGCTTATCTTTGGGTTCAATCTTGCGGTGTCCTTACCAAGTGACAGCAGGGGTTGCAAGGCACATATTGTATTGTTGCCATCGAGGATAAAAAGATGGGGTTTATATCATATTGCTTGAGTTTATCCCTCTACATCGTGTCATCTTTCTTAATGTGTTACTCTGTTCTTATGAACTTAATACTCTAGATGCATGCTGGATAGCGGTCTATGTGTGGAGTAATAGTAGTAGATGCAGGAAGGAGTCGGTCTACTTGTCATGGACGTCATGCCTATATAGATGATCATGCCTAGATAATCTCATAATTATTCTCTTTTCTATCAATTGCTCGACAGTAATTTGTTCACCCACCGTAATACTTATGCTATCTTGAGAGAAGCCACTAGTGAATCCTATGCCCCCCGGGTCTATCTTTTATCATATAAGCTCTCAATCTACTTTTATTTGCATCTTTACTTTTTGCATCTATATTATAAAATACCAAAAATATATTTATCTTATAATACTATCTCTATCAGATCTCACTTTCGCAAGTGGCCGTGAAGGGATTGACAACCCCTTTATTGCATTGGTTGCGAGTTCTTTGTTTGCTTGTGTAGGTGCGTGGGACTTTTGAGGAGCCTCCTACTAGATTGATACCTTGGTTCTCAAAAACTGAGGGAAATACTTACGCTACTATTGCTGCATCACCCTTTCCTCTTCAAGGAAAACCAATGCAAGCTCAAAAAGTAGCAAGAAGGATTTCTGGCGGCGTTGCCGGGGAGGTCTAGCCATGGAAATCGATTTGGGACAACAAAATGGTGAGTAATAGTGCATGAAACGGGCGAGAATCGACAAAAACCGCGATTCTAGATGACCGACACGTAAACGCACCCCGGGGTTCATCAATCGTGGAAATCACTCCGGGGCCTGATACGTCCATTTTGCATCATGCTTTTATATTGAAATTTATTGCATTATGGGCTGTTATTTCACATTATGTCACAATACTTATGGCTATTCTCTCTTATTTTACAAGGTTTACATGAAGAGGGAGAATGCCGGCAGCTAGAATTCTGGGCTGGAAAAGGAGCAAATATTGAAGGGCTACTCTGTGCTACTCCAAAAGTCCTGAAACTCCACGGAATACCTTAAAATAAATAAAGAAAAATCGTCGCCAAAGATGAAGGCCAGGGGCCCGCACCCTGCTCACGAGGGTGGAGGGCGCGCCCCTCCCCCCTGGGTGCGCCCCTACCTCGTGGGCCCCCTGGTGGCTCTCTGACGTCCATCTTCTCCTATATGAAGTCTTTCGATGAGAAAAAAAATAGCAAGCAACCTTTCGGCACGAGACTCCGCCGCCACGAAGCGGAACCTTGGCGGAACCAATCTAGGGCTCTGGCAGAGCTGTTCTGCCGGGGACACTTCCCTCCGGGAGGGGGAAATCATCGCCATCATCATCACCAACGCTCCTCTCATCGGGAGAGGGCAATCTCCATCAACATCTTCACCAGAACCATCTCATCTCCAAACCCTAGTTCATCTCTTGTATCCAATTCTTGTCTCCAAGTCCAGGATTGGTGCTAGTAGGTTGCTAGTAGTGTTGATTACTCCTTGTAGTTGATGCTAGTTGGTTTACTTGGTGGAAGATCATATGTTCAGATCCTTTATGCATATTATTACCCCTCTGATTATGAACATGAATATGCTTTGTGAGTAGTTATGTTTGTTCCTGAGGACACGGGAGAAGTCTTGCTATTAGTAGTCATGTGAATTTGGTATTCGTTCGATATTTT
This sequence comes from Triticum dicoccoides, assembly GCF_002162155.2. NCBI lineage: Eukaryota > Viridiplantae > Streptophyta > Magnoliopsida > Poales > Poaceae > Triticum > Triticum dicoccoides. The sequence goes on from NC_041387.1 coordinate 677,498,393, forward strand.
TATGAGATGTATGTTTTCTAACCTCTAGTGGTGTTATGTGAACGTCGACTACATAACACTTCACCATTATTTGGTCCTAGAGGAAGGCATTGGGAAGTAATAAGTAGATGATGGGTTGCTAGAGTGATAGAAGCTTGAACCCTAGTTTATGTGTTGCTTCGTAAGTGGCTGATTTGGATCCATATGTTTCATGCTATGGTTAGGTTTACCTTAATACTTTTGTTGTAGTTGCGGATGCTTGCAATAGAGGTTAATCATAAGTTGGATGTTTTTTCAAGTAAGAACAGCACCCAAGCACCGGTCCACCCACATATCAAATTATCAAAGTATCGAACGCGTATCATATGAGCGTGATGAAAACTAGCTTGACGATATTCCCATGTGTCCTCGGGAGCGCTTTTCTTATTATAAGAGTTTGTTCCGGCTTGTCCTTTGCTACAAAAAGGAATGGGCTACCTTGCTGCACCTTATTTACTTTTGTTACTTGTTGCTCGTTACAATTTATCTTATCAGAAAACTATCTGTTACCACTTATTTCAGTAATTACAGAGAATACCTTGCTGAAAACCGCTTATCATTTCCTTCTGCTCCTCGTTCGGTTCGACACTCTTACTTATCGAAAGGACTACGATAGAGCCCCTATACTTGTGGGTCATTAGGGCCCCAAAACTGTGAGTAATAGTCCATAAAATGGGCCAGAATCGCCCAAAATTATGAGTGTTGATGACCGACACGTAAGCGCACCTTGGGGTTCAACAACTATGGAAATCACTTCAGGACCCCAAAATGGTGAGTAATAGTCCACAAAATGGGTCAGAATTGGATAAAACTGTGAGTGTTGACGACCGACACGTTTTGCACCCCGGTGATCGTCAATCGTGAAAATCGCTCTGGGACCCCAAAACAGTGAGTAATACTGCACGAAACGGGCCAGAATCGGCCAAAATTGTGAGTGTTGATGACCGACATGTAAATGCACCCGGGGTTTGTGAATCGTGGAAATAACTCAGGGTCCCCAAAACAATGAGTAGTAATCCACGAAACGGACTAGAATCGGCCAAAATTGCGAGTGTCGATGAGCGACATGTAAATGCACCCTGGGGTTCGTCAATCGTGAAAATCACTCCGGGACCCCAAAAGTGTGAGGAATAGTCCACGAAATGGGCCAGAATCGGCTAAAATTGCGAGTGTTGATGACCTACACGTAATCGCATCCTGGGGTTCAGCAACTATGGAAATCGCTTCGGGGCCCCAAAACGGTGAGTAATATACATGAATGGTCAGATTAGACAAAACTGTGAGTGTTGACGATGCAAACGTAAATGCACCCCGGGGATCGTTAATCATGGAAATCGCTCTTGGACCCCAAAACGGTGAGTAATAGTGCACGAAAGGCCCAGAATCGGCCAAAATTATAAGTGTTGATGACCGACACATAAAGGCACCATGGGGTTTGTCAATCGTGGAAATCACTTTGGGAACCCAACGCTGAATAATAGTCCAAGAAACAGTCAGTATCGGCCAAAATTGCTAGTGTTGATGACCAACACGTAATCGCACACTCGGTTCACCAACTATTGAAATCGCTTCGGGACCCCAAAACGGTGAGTAATAGTCCACGAAACGGGCCAGAATCGGGCAAAACTGTGAGTGTTGATGTCCGACACGTAAACGCACCACGGGGTTCGTTAATCGTGGAAATCACTCCGGGACGCCAAAACAGTGAGTAATAGTTCATGAAATGGGCCAGAATCTGCCAAAACTATGAATGTTGATGACCGACACGTAAGCGGACCTTCAGGTTCAACAACCATATCTTTGGGACCCTAGAACGGTGAGTAATAGTCCATGAAACGGGGCAGAATCAACAAAATCCACGAGTGTTGATGACCGACATTTAAACGCATCATGGGGTTCGTCAATTGTGGAAATCATTGCGGGACCCCAAAATAGTGATTAATAGTCAAGGAAATGGCCCATAATCGGCCAAAATTCTTAGTGTTGATCACCGACATGTAAACGCATCCCACGGTTTATCAATTGTGGAAATCACTCCGGGACCCAAAAACAGTGATTAATAGTCAATGAAATGGCCCATAATCGGCCAAAATTCTTAGTGTTGATGACCGACACGTAAACGCACCCCTGGGTTCGTCAATCTTAGAAATCACTTCGGGAACCCAGAACTGAGTAATAGTCCAAGAAATGGGCCAGAACCGGCCCAAACTGCGAGTCTTGACGACCAACACGTAAGCACACCTTGGGTTCGACAACCATGAAAATCGCTTTGGGACCCCAAAACGGTGTGTAATAGTCCATGAAAGAGCCTAGAATCGGACAAATCTAGGATTATTGATGAACGATACATAAACGCACCCCCGGGGTTCATGTATCATGGAAATTGCTCACAGACCCCAAATCAGTGAGTAATAGTCCATGAAACGGGCCAGAATCAGCAAAACTGCAAGTGTTGATGACCGACACATAAACACACCTCGATGTTCGTCAATCGCGGAAATCACTCTGGGCCACCACAACTGAGTAATAGTCTACGAAACGGGCCAGAATTGGCCAAAACTGCGATTGTAGATGACTGACACGTAAGCGCACCTTGGGGTTCAACAGCCATGGAAATCGCTTTGGGGCCACAAAGTGGTGAGTAATAGTGCACGAAATGGGCCAGAATCGACAAAAACCGCGAGTCTTGATGACTGACACGTAAATGCATCCCGGGGTTCATCAATCATGGAAATCACACCGCGGCCCCGAAATTGTGAGTAATAGTCCACGAAATGGGCCAGAATCGGCCAAAATTATGAGTGTTGATGACTGACACGTAAGCGCACCTTGGGGTTCAACAACTATGGAGATCACTTCGGGACCCGAAAATGGTGAGTAATAGTCCACAAAACGGGTCAGAATTGGACAAAGCTGTGAGTGTTGACGACGGACACATAAACACACCCCGGGGATCGTCAATCATGAAAATCGCTCTGGAACCCCAAAATAGTGAGTAATATTGCACGAAACGGACCAAAATCGGCCAAAATTGTGAGTGTTGATGACTGACATGTAAACGCACCCCGGGGTTCATGAATCATGGAAATAACTCAGGGATCCGAAAACAGTGATTAATATTCCACGAAATGGACCAGAATCGTCCAAAATTGCGAGTGTCGATGACCGACACGTGAATGCACCCTGGGGTTCGACAATCGTGGAAATCACTCCGGGACCCCAAACCGTGAGTAATAGTCCATGAAACGGGCCTGAATCGGCCAAAATTGCGAGTGTTGATGACCAACATGTAATTGCATCCTGGGGTTCAACAACTATGGAAATCGCTTCGGGCCCCAAAATGGTGAGTAATAGTCCCTGAAACGAGCAAGAATCGGCCAAAACTGTGAGTGTTGATGTCCGACACGTAAACGCCTCCCGGGTTCGTTAATCTTGGAAATCACTCTGGGACCCCAAAACAGTGAGTAATAGCCCACGAAACGGGTCAGAATTGGACAAAACTGGGAGTGTTAATGGCAGACACGTAAACGAACCCCGGGGATCGACAATCGTGGAAATCGCTTTGGGATGCCAAAATGGTGAGTAATAGTGCATGAAAGGAGTAGAATCGGCCAAAATTGTGCGTGTTGATGAGCGACATGTAAACGCACCCCGGGGTTCGTCACCCGTGGAAAGCACTTCGGGAACCCAAAACTGAGTAGTAGTCCAAGAAACCGGCCAAAACTGCAAGTCTTGACGACCAACACATAAGCACACCTTGGGGTTCGACAACCATGGAAATCGCTTTGGGACCCCAGAACTGTGAGTAATAGTCCACGAAATGGGCCAGAATCAACAAAAGTCGTGAGTGTTGATGACCGACACGTAACACATCCAGGGGTTCGTCAATCGTGGAAATTACTCCGGGACGCCAAAACAGTGAGTAAGAGTCCACGAAATGGGCCGGAATAGACCAAAATTATGAGTGTTGATGACCAACACGTAAGCGCACCTTGGGGTTCAACAACTATGGAAATCGCTTCGGGACCCCAATATGGTGCGTAATCGTCGACAAAACGGTTTAGAATTGGACAAAACTGTGAGTTTTGACGATGGACATGTAAACGCACCCCGAGGATCGCCAATCGTGAAATCGCTCTTGGACCCCAAAATGGTGAGCCAGATCGCACGAAATGGACCAGAATCAGCCAAAATTGTGAGTGTTTATGACTGAAACGTAAAAACACCCTAGGGTTCACTATTAGGGAAAAGCCTATACACAGAGGTATAGCAGTAGCGCCGGTTAAAATAGGGCACTACTGCTAATTTGTAGTAGCGCGTTCATGCAAAGCGCGCTATAGCTTAAACTATAGTAGTAGCGCATGTTCAGAAACAAGCGCTACCACTATAATTTCCACCGTGTTGGCGGTAGGCTAGGAGTAGTAGTAGAGATTCCGAGCAAAGCGCGGTACCACTATGGTCATTGTTGCAGCGTGTTTCCTGTATACAGTGCTACTTCTAAGAAAGAAAAAAAAATGAAAAAAGAGAAAAATAAATGAAAATAATAGAAGTAGGAAACAGAGAAATGAAAAAAAAGAAAATGTAAGGTTAAACAAAAGAAATTACTGCTTCCTATAGCAGCAGCGTGTTTTTATAAAACGCGCCATAGGTCACTTAGCTATAGCGTGTTTACGCAATAGCGCTGCTGCTAGTTCGACTTAACCACACGCGGGCTCAAAATTTTGCTAAGTCCTCTCCTTTCCCCCCACTCCCCCAGCCCCGTTCCCCCAACTCCTCTGTCACCGCCGCCCGAGCCTGCCCTCACCGCTGCCGCCCGCCCTCAGCCTCAGTGCCACCACCCGCCGCCGCACTCGACCTCACCGTCGCCGCCCTCGACCTCACTGCCGCCGCCGCCCTCGACCTCACCGCCGCCGCCCGAGCCTGCCCAGCACCGCCACCTCCCGATCCCGAGGACGCCGTCACCGC
>NC_041387.1:677504096-677544874 GCF_002162155.2 Triticum dicoccoides
TCCCCGCCACCATCTCTCCCCTCTCTGTAAGCCCCCCACCCCTCCCCAACCCCCTTTGTCTTTGCTTATTTAGTACTAGATGTTTTTTAGTCGTAGTAGATGTTAATTTAGGGTTCATACATAATGATTTTTAGTAGTTGAACTAGTTTAGTTTTAGTTGAACTAGTTTAGTTTTAGTTAAACTAGTTTAGTAGGTAAATTAATAAACTAGTTGTACTAGTTCAATTAATAGAAATAATGTATTTTTAGTAAGTAAATTAATAAACTAGTTGAACTAGTTTAGTTTTAGTTGAACTAGTTTAGTAAGTAAATTAATATAACTAGTTGAACTACTTTATTTTTAGTAAGAACTAGTTTTTTTCTATTTATAGTAAGTTTATATTTAGTAAGAACTAGTTGAATTAATAGAACTAGTTGAACATGTCATATTTGTTGTTATTTTTTAGCTTAAGCAATTATTCGGGATGTATTAGTGATAACTTATAGGGTTTTTGCTTTTGTAGAAATCAAGGAGCCCCTCCATCATCCCCGCCGTCGTCCGCGTCACCGACCCCCTCCGACCACGAGGTGAGACCTGCCAAATCTCCATGTATATCTTGTGTTGCTCATATAGGATATCTGGTTTCCTAAGTGGTCGGTCATGTTCAGGATACACCTCCAAGTGGCCTATATTTTGCCGGAGTGTTGATTAATTTCCGTTCCGGCAAATTTCACGCGCTCGAGATGTCCTTTTTTAGCAAAGGTCATGCCGAATTTTTCCGTGAATTCTGGCAGGACTTGTGCTAGAATATGTAGGAAATATCAAGTGGCCTGGATTTTCTCGAAAAATAATGATCTAATTTAGGTTTTTAGTACATATTTAATTGTACAAGTTTAATCTTTGAATTATGAATGTAGGAAATGTCGTACTCGGACGACGATAGTCTCCCGGGGGACTGCAGCTGGTGCCATGACGATCAAGGTATGTGCGACAGGTTCGTTGAGCTGGACGAAGATTGGTGCTTCAGCACTAAGATCGAGGAGACCTTCGATGTTGAAACGGTACGCAACAACGACAAGTGTTTTTTCGTAGTTAAGCATGACTTCAACTATTTCAACGTATAATTTTCATCTTCTACAATTCGACTAGCTTATCCCATGCCATGGAAGACGCTATGTCTTTGAGAGGATGGGTTTTGAAGACCATGAAAATTTTGAAACAAAGAAAATACACCTAAGGACCCATCATGATATGGACTTTGAAGTAAATCTGTGCAATGCTTAGAGCGTAACCCATTTTGGTTGCCAAAATTGGGAAGCACTTTGCAAATGTATGGTTTTTATGAGTGTATGATTGTCACCATGGATCTTGGTGATCCTGACATTGAGCAAGACAATATGGACATTTGGGTCCTTGTTGATATGCTTCCGATTCTACCGCAATGTGAGTTTCTCAAACATAGTTATTAACTAATTTATATTGTTTATTTCAAAATAGTTGACAACTTATTTCCATTGACAGCTTATTTTGATTCTTCAAAGAATGTGCGGAAGATGGTAGACAAAACCCACTACACTTATGGCTCCGCATTAACTTATAAGGAGAAAAGTCATCTGGTCGCTTATTGTACTTACCTTGAGAATTATGCTACCTCTTGAGCACTGCGTTGGTTTTCCTCGAAGAGGAGAGGATGATGCAGTAAAGTAGAGTAAGTATTTCCCTCAGTTTTTGAGAACAAAGGTATCAATCCAGTAGGAGACCACGCACAAGACCCTCGTACCTACACAAAACGATAGCTACTCGCAACCAACGAGATTAGCGGTTGTCAATCCCTTCACGGTCACTTACGAGGGTGAGATTGATAGAGAAGATAAATAATATTTTTGGTATTTTTGATAGATAGATGCAAAGTGATGGAGATTGATATGATGAGAATAGACCTGGGGGCCATAGGTTTCACTAGTGGCTTCTCTCAAGAGCATAAGTATTCTACGGTGGGTGAACAAATTACTCTTGAGCAATTGACAGAGTTGAGCATAGTTATGAACATATCTAGGCAATGATCATGTATATAGGCATCACGTCCGAGACAAGTAGATCAAAACAATTCTGCATCTACTACTATTACTCCACTCATCGACCGCTATCCAGCATGCATCTAGAGTATTAAGTTAAAAACAGAGTAACGCCTTAAGCAAGATGACATGATGTAGAGGGATAAATTCATGCAATATGATAAAAACCCCATCTTTTTATCCTCAATGGCAACAATACAATACGTGCCTTGCAACCCTTTCTATCACTGGGTAAGGACACCGCAAGATCGAACCCAAAGCTAAGGACTTCTCCCATTGCAAGAACTACCAATCTAGTTGGCCAAACCAAACGGATAATTCGAAGAGACTTGCAAAGATAACTCAATCATACATAAAAGAATTCAAAGAAGAATCAAATATTTTGAATAGATAATCTGAATCATAAACCCACAATTCATCAGTCTCAACAAACACACCGCAAAAAGAAGATTACATCGAATAGTTCTCCACAAGAGAGGGGGAGAACATTGTATTGAGATCCAAAAAGAGATAAGAAGCCATCTAGCTACTAGCTATGGACCCGAAGGTCTGAAATAAACTACTCACACTTCATCGGAGAGGCTATGTTGTTGATGTATAAGCCCTCCGTGGTGGATGCCCCCTCCGGCGGAGCTCCGGAACAGGCCCCAAGATGGGATCTCGTGGATATAGAAAGTTGCGGCGGTGGAATTTGGTTTTGGGCTCTCCTTCTGATCTGTTGGGGGTACGTAGGTATATATAGGAGGAAGGAGTATGTCGGTCGAGCAACAGGGGGCCCACGAGGTAGTTGGCGCGCCCAGGGGGGCGCCCCCCACTCTCGTGACCTCCTCGATTACTTCTTGGAGTAGGGTCCAAATCCCCTGGATCACGTTCGATGAGAAAATCACGTTGCCAAAGGTTTTATTCCGTTTGGACTCTGTTTGATATTATGTTTCTTTAAAATACTGAAATAGGCAAAAAACAACAATTCTGGGTTGGGCCTCCGGTTAATAGATTAGTCCCAAAAATAATATAAAAGTGGAAAATAAAGCCCAATATAGTCCGAAACAGTAGATAAAGTAGCATGGAGCAATCAAAAATTATAGATACGTTGGAGACGTATCAAATTACAATACCTATTATTGAACTCCTCCAAATTATGGTGAATACGTGCCACTACTGCATGTGTTGAACCACGGTAACTTCTATGGAGATACCCTAGTAAGATTTTTTACTATTACGACATCCGTGTATCTTTTGCATAGTTCTAAAACTAGTACATCATTGCTAACTACGAAGTTATTACTATGTTTTTCAACAGAAAATCCCGATGGATTGTGTGCCTCATCTGATGTATCTGAATGGTCGCCTTAGAGTTCTGAACATACTACCAGGTCAATCTAGGGAGCTCACCTGTGCATATCGGATTTGTAAAACCGGTGAACACATGCTCATCAAAGAATGGAAAAAATGTTTGGACATTCGCAAGGAGGTTCTTGGAAGTAACATTAAGCAAAAGGCAAGAATTGGAGACAGGATAATCTCCATTCTCCATAATGGAGAGTCAGGGGCTATCTTGTTTTTTGCTATTTTACCTTAGAGAATGTAGTAGGTCCTAGGAGAATGTAGTAGGTCCTATGAGGTACAATATGTTTATTATGTGGTACAATGTGTTATAGTTGATGATGAGGAGTACTTGTGATGTCATTGATGAAAACGATGATCTTTAGGAGATAAGTTGTTAATGGTATGATGATGATGATATTTATTATATTATTGGGTGAAAGAACCGCAGATTAGTTTCAAGTGGATGGACATCCACTTGAAACTAGTCCACGGTTCTGTCACCCCGTGATGTAATAACTCATTATGATGTAAAAAGAATCCCTAAATTCCTGTTGTATGAAAACTTGTGTAAAGGTGTATGAATACAACATGAAATAAAAAAGAAATAAAATAAAAAATAATAGTAGTAGCACGGGCAGGGAGAAGCGCTACTACTAATTACCATTAGCGCTCCTTGTTGGAAGCGCTACTACTAAGTCGATTTAGCAGTAGCGTGGGTTGAGGCACGCTACTGCTAAGCTTTAGCTGTAGTGCCGTACCAGTAGCGCTCCAGCCCGCGCTACTGATAGGCCTAAAACCCGCGCTACTCATTGGCTTTTCCCTAGTAGTGGTTCGTCAATCGTGGAAATCACTCAGGGATCCCAAAACAGTGAGTAATAATCCACGAAACGGGCCAGAATCAACAAAATTGCGAGTGTTGACGACCGACACGTAAACGCAAACTAGGGTTCGTCAATCGTGGAAATCACTCGGGGACCCCAAAAGAGTGAGTAATAGTCCACGAAACGGGCCATAAGCGGCCCAAATTGCGAGTGTTGATGACCAACACGTAATTGCACCCTGGGGTTCAACAACTATGTAAATCGCTTCGGGGCCCCAAAACGTTAAGCAATAGTCCACGAAAAGGTTCAGAATTGGACAAAGCTGCGAGTGTTGATGACGCACACGTAAACGCACCCCGGGTATCGCCAATCGTGGAAATTGCTGTGGGACCCCGAAACAGTGAGTAATAGTGCACGAAAGGACCAGAATAGGCCAAAATTATGAGTGTTGATGACGGACACGTAAACGCATCCCGAGGTTTGTCAATCATGGAAATCACTTTGGGAACCCAAAACTGAGTAGTAATCCAAGAAACAGGCCAGAATCAGCCAAAATTGCAAGTGTAGATGACCAACACGTAATCGCACACTCGGGTCACCAAGTATGGAAATCGCTTCGAGACCCCAAAATGGTGCGTAATATTCCACGAAACGGCCAAAATCAGCCAAAACTGTGTGTGCTGATGTCGGACACGTAAACGTACCCCGGGGTTCGTTAATCGTGGAAATCACTCCGGGACCCCAAAACTGTGCGTAATAGTTCATGAAACGGGCCAGAATCGGCCAAAACTATGAATGTTCATGACCGACACGTAAGCGCACCTTTGGGTTTATCGACCATAGAAATCGCTTTGGGACCCCCAAACGGTGAGTAATAGTCCACAAAATGGGCCAGAATCAACAAAAACCGCAATTGTTGATGACCGACATGTAAACGCATCCCGGGGTTCGTCAATTTTCGAAATCACTCCAGGAACCCAAAATAGTGATTAATAGTCAACAAAATGGGCCATAAGCGGCGAAGATTCTAAGTGTTGATGACCGACACGTAAACGCACCCCGGGGTTCGTTAATCGTGGAAATCACTTCGGGAACCCAAAACTGAGTAATAGTCCAAGAAACAGGCCAGAACCAGCCCAAACTGCGAGTCTTGATGACCAACACATAGGCACACCTTGTAGTTCTGTCACAGCCTAGATTAGCCCTTGCCCGACTCTGCATAAGTTGCAATCATGTTTAAATTTTTGAAACTTGAATTGAGGTTAGTTGAAATCCTCAAAAATCAGTTCAAAAATAATCAACATCTAAATCTCATCAAATGGGTCCATTATTTTGGGAGTCTCAGAAATATTTATTTTGGGCATTTGATTTAATCCAATAATTATTTGCATTGGATTTATATTTGATATATATTAACTATAACTCCAATAATTCTAAAAATTGTGAATGGCCTTGAATGTATTTTACCAGGCCACATAATCATTTTTTGAATTTATTAAAATGATTTGGTATAAAAATCAAATCAAAGCAACATGACAGAAATAGAAAAACAAAAAGAATAAAAATTAAAAAAGATTACCTGGACCTACCTGGCTGGCTCAGCTCCTGCGCGGCCCAACACTGCTGGCCCAGCCCATCGCGACCTCCTGTCGTCTTCCTCTCCTCGCCCTAAAGATGTTGCTGTCGCTGCGAGAGAGCGCCCACGTAGGCCGCAGGCTCCAGCTTCTTCTTGCCACCTCCTGCCTCTCCCTCGCGCCTGGAGACGCCTTGAGACCCTTGACCTCTCGCTCTCTCGCCCGCAACCTCTCCCTCCCCTCTGCTCTCTCTCCAATGGCCGACTGAATGAGCTGGAGTGCACCGACACCGTTCGCCACGGCCACCATCCACCCCTCGCCTTGTCGATGCACCCAGAAGAACCACCGTCGACTCCTACATCGTCTACACCAACCCGTTCGACCGCGGGAGCTCTGCAACGTCGTTCTCGACCTCATCTTCTTCCTCAGATACAGGAGATCGCCGCCGGGATTCCGACGCCGTCAAGCCTTCCCCCAGCCCGCATCGATGAGCCCTGCAACCGCTGTGAGGCCACGGTCCTTCTCCCCCTAACCCGTGCTCATTTGCCTCCCCTAACCTCTCTAACCACCTTGCCGACCGCTCCTCGCCGCCGGCCATGGCGCCACCGCGACCACAGCTGTTGTCGCTTGCGTCCGAGTCCATCAGCACGCTCAGCACACTTCCAGGATCATGTATCACTCTTCGGTTTCTCCTCTAGTGCACCGTAGCATCCACACCGTCCGCGCCCGAACTCCGGCAGCCGTGTAAGTTGCCACCGCTGTCAATTTAAATCGGCTGAGCTGATGCTGCATGCACCAAAAGATGCGTTCGATCTCCTACATCGTGTAGAACCTCCCAGCCATCAATTTGGTCACCGGAGGAGCGTTCCCGATGCCCTCCGTTGTCTCTGGCGTCGCCGGCGACGAGCCGCAGGTCAACTCCGGCAAGTTTGACCTGGGTTGATCCTGTTTGACTCACCGTGAGTCACTGACATGTGGGGCCAGCCTCTGACTAACACTAGATTAGTTCTTAGTTAGCGCTAATTAACACTGTTAATTATTTAGGACACTGACATGTGAGACCCACTAGTTAGATTTGACCAGGAACGGTTTCGTTGACCTGCTGACGTCACACTGACGTCAGGCTGACGCAATAAATCATTTTCTGGATTAAGAATAATCCAGGAAATTTCAGAAAATGTTCATAATTTCTAAAAATCATAGAAAATCAACCGTAACTCCAAATGAAATAATTTATACATGAAAAATGATTAGAAAAATCCAATCTATCCATCTTTACCATTTTCATGCATGTTGGAACAACTTATAGTTGCTGAATCGTACAAAACAAATAAAGGGCATTTGAATATCCACATATGGAGTTTGAATTTGAATCTTGGATTCAAACCAACTTCATTTAACCTGTTGCTAGATGCATTATCTCAAACAACAACATATTGCCATGTCATGATCATGCATCATGTTGTGCATTGCATTGGTTGTGTTTCTTTCTTTGTTGTCAGTAATTGTCCCCTCTCGATAGACGTGTTCCAACGATAAGTTCGATGACACCGAGAAAGAGCTATATCATCTTCACAAGTGCCAGGTAAGCACAATCCCTTTGTTCATTCCAATACAATCTCACTCTCTCGCTCATGCTCTCTTTTACTGCATTAGGACACCAACGATTCAACTGTTACATGTTGCAGTAGATGAACCCCTTTCCTCTGCATGACCTGTCATTGCCACAATAAATAGAGGAAACCCACTAGCATGAGTAGGAGTTGATTGAGCCTTGATGTGCCTACTCATTCATGCTTCTTTGTCATGCCTGCTATTAATTAGAGCCGTGTCAGGTTTGATTCATCGGGGATGAATTGGAATGTTGTGAAACATGTCCTACTATTGAGAGCTAAGTGTGTGAACACGATTTGGTAAAGGTAGCGGTGAGAGGCCATGTAGGAGTACATGGTGGGTTGTCTCATCGAAGCCGTCCTCAAGAATTGAGTTCTATGCTAGTGATCCATGAACAGTTACTACCACACATTGCGTTCCGGTAACTCAACGCCTCTCGACTTATTAATCAGCCTGATCTCTGTCCAAGAGTTACAACTAGTTTCTGGTGTTTGTAGGTTGTGGTAGCAGCCTACCAAGTGGCACCCGGTACAGGTGGGCTTGGGTCAGACTAGGCACCGTGGCCGGGTATGCCAAGTGCCACCCGTTTGGTGGGTTTGCAACCCTGTACACATCGTTTGGGGTCGTGAGGGACACCCCAGCCGGATCTCCTTGCGGATGGAACCCGAATAGGTGATAAACCTAGATTAGAGACTTGTGTGGTTAGTCAGGTCGTGGCCGACACCCTCGCCAGGTTTTCGCTTGAAGGTTGCCGAGATACATGACGTGTACATGGCGGTAAGGGGCGAGATCATGTGTGAAGAAGTACACCCCTACAGGGTTAATATGATCTATTCGAATAGCCGCGTCCGCGGTAAAGGACCTCTGGGTTGCCTATACAGTTCATAGACAAGTGAAAGTGGATACTCTAAAATACGCAAGATAAGCGTGAGTGCTATGGATGGCGTTCTCGTAGGGAGATGGGAGCGGATCCATAGTGGTGTATTGATATGGTGAATATGTGGACTCGTGTGCGCCACCTCAAAAGAGATACTTGTAGTCGTAGTTCAGGATAGCCACCGAGTCAAAGCTGCTTGCTGGAGTTAAACTCCACCACCCCCCTTTGTTGATACTGACGCATATGTAGCTAGTTCTGATGTAAGTTTTGATGGGTACATTTGTACTCACGTTTGCCTATTTTATGGTTTTGGAGAGAGATTTCAGTCTCGCTAGTGGTTCCGCTTGGACTTCGATGTTTAGCTTGCTACCTCAGCTATGATCTTGTGCCCCCGGCGTAATCTGGTAGATAGTCAGGCTTCTCAGCCTTTTTCATTTGTAGATGTCTATACTCAGACATGATAAGCTTCCGCATGTGTTTTGACTTGTATGCTCTGAATGTTGGGTCATGAGACCAATGTTTGTAATATCTCGCTCCTTAGAGCCTATTGAATAAAATACTCGAGTTGTAGAGTCATGTTGTGATGCCATGTTGTATTTGCACATATCTAGCATATTGTGTGTATGTTATTGAAATGCATGGTATGTGTGGGATCTGACTATCTAGTTGTTTATCCTTGGTAGCCTCTCTTACCGGGAAATGTCTCCTAGTGCTTCCACTTAGCCTTGGTAGCTTGCTACTGCTCCATAACACTTAGGCTAGCCGGCATGTGTCCTTCTTCGTTCCTGTGTTTGTCCCTTCGGGGAAATGTCACGCCGCGTCTACCGGACTCCTGTTAGCCTGCTACAGCCCGGATTCTCCGGAGTCCTGTTAGCCCAGTTGCTACAGCCCGGATTCACTCGCTGATGACCGACACGCTCGTTGGTAGGTAATGTATGCATGTCCCTGTATGTTAGTGCCACTTTGGGCTTACGACTAGCCATGTCAGCCCGGGTTCTTTGTCATATGGATACCGGCGACACTATCATATACATGTGCCAAAAAGCGCAAACGGTCCCGGGCATGGTAAGGGGACACCCGTGGGAATACCGTGCCTGAGGCCGCAAAGTGATATGAGGTGTTCCATGCTAGATCAGTGTGGCATGGAATCGGGGTCCTGACAGCGTTGGTATCAGAACCTGACTGCTTGTAGGATTACCAAGCCAAACCGGTCAAAGTTGAGTCTAGAAATTCTTTAGTTATATAAGAGAATTGATTGTGGGATGGAACGTAAGGCTCTTTTTATCCCTTTACCTCATGCCCTTCTGATCTGAGTCATCCTATCTTTCCTACGTGGTTAAGAAACTAGGCTTTCTCCTCATTCTATCAAGATCACATGTTACTAATCCGTAGACTTATAGGATTGATGGTTCTAAGCTTCAAATCGGTTCCTACTACTTTCATATAATCATAGCTAGCCTCAGATTCGTGATACTGTGATGATCGAGTGGTTATGCCACCATTTTGTAGGATGTTTCAAATCATCTTGAGCATTTACAGCCGTTATGTTGTCCGAGTCATCCCAGATTTCTAAATAATCTTATGCATTTGCAAATCCCTTTTACCGTTTCGAAGTTCCTCCAGGCCGGATTAACCACACTAATCAGTGAGTTGAGGTACTCTATTACCTTGACATATAGGTTAGAGTTATTATTATGACCCTAGGTGTCTTAGGGGATCATCTTGTGATCTAGCCATGTTTTGTGTTCCCAGTGTGTTTATTCTGGCCATCATTCTCGAACGCATTCCGTGATGCCATTTAGTTAGTAGGCATTCTATTCCTGGGTTTTGAACCCGAGATTCACCCTACTTACTTCATGTTGATAATGTTTGCTAGTTCCTCTAGGTTATTAGTAACCTTTGCATTAGTCCTCGAGGTCCGTGGTATTTCCTTCTTTCAAATACCATGAACTCCTTATGGGAGAAGTTCTTAGAACCAAAAGATCACAACTAGAGTGCTCTTGATGAGTTCTCCTTTCCACATTGTGAGGCTGCCAGTCCTACCTTTCTGCATGGATTATCCAGCAGAATTGTTGAGCTTTGCTCGATATACTAATCTATGCATCCACAACTCAGAAAGGTATATGTTCCTTGAGTTGTCCCTCCTTAGTTGTGTTTCTGACCCCGTCTATCAATTGATAGTTAGGAGTATGCATGCATTCGTTCATTGGTGCCTATTACTCTTGTGGTCCGTCAAGCCATTCTATTCCGGAATGACTAGGAGAAACAAACTCCAGAACCTCGTCAATATCCAGGATTGGGTCAAAGCAGTTGTATTCTGCCCATCAAATTGCCAATCCAGATTTTGGTCTGTTCTACCTTGAGGTGTTACCCTCTTTACATCAGGATCTTCATGAGAATCGCACTATCTCTTATGAATTCTTGATGAAGTGATACTTCTCGCCATCATTATTCATTTCTCGGTTCCCATGTTGTTGCAACCGGAATGCCGACAGGTGAACTATGATGTGTGAACTCAATACACCTAGCAACCGTGTTGCTTGGTAGTCAAAGGACAAAAAATTTCATTCTTAGCATGTTGGTTATTGAATCCCCAATCTAAGATTAATCGCGCTACCTAGTTTTTATTTCTGGTGCGCTCTTCGATCAATGAGTTTGGATTATGTCAATCGCTCACTCTTTTGATCATATCGTCTTGTCTCGAAAGCAAGATTATTCTAAAGCTTAGTAACATATCGGTGGTTCGTGTTTTTCCGCATGTCTTCTCGAAAGTATCACCAGGTTGTCACCTAACTGTTATGTTGAGCTCATGATCAAGTTTGTTTTCTTGTAAACTACCCTTTCTCCAAGAATCTGTGTCGGATACCCTGAGCCAGTTTGTTAAGCGAAACAACAACTTTGAGCGTTGGAAGATAAAAGCTTGTCCGACTCAGTTCATTCCAAGGGATATCCTTGTGTGTGTGTGTGTGTTGAAGAAAGATGATATCTTCATTGATTGATCCTCGTGTCAATTGTTGGATCTATTGTCTAACCCCAAACCTTTGATTTGTGTATGGGCTATCATCCAATCAAGTCAGAACCAACGATATTCATAATGTTATCTTACTCGTGGTTGATCCCTCGAGCATACACCATTACATCCTTTGGTCTGACCAGTGCTATCACCTTGTTCACATAATTAAGGAATTCCATTTATATGGAAACCTTGATGAATTGTTGTTGAGCTCATCGACAACATCCCTGTCCTCTCCATGATTTTGTTGAACATTAAGCTTGTGTTGGAAACTTTTGAAAGCATTTCTTCATGTTCCGTTCATGAAGCATATGTTCGGCTAAAAGGAGTGACTTCCTCTGGTTCAGGTGCACTTGGTGCAAGTTGCCGCCGTGAATTTGAAAAGTCAATGTTGCTTCCTCTGGAATCACCCCAAATTAGTCATGCATACGTGTGAAGTACTCTGTGGTCTGGAGACTTGCAACTTTCACTCTATACGTGTCCCTAGCACACCAAGCCACTGATTGATTTGTTCAATGAGAAGAAGTCTCTTATTAAGAGCAAGACTTATGCAAGGATTTCGATATCCTTGTTGATGGTTCCCCTCCTAAACTCGGTAGTGTTTTATTATAAGACTACCATGTGATCATGCTTGTTTGGGATAGCGTGTTGACATGTGTGTAGCAGAACCCGCTCATGTTTTTGAGCTTGCTATCATAGTTCATTCCCTGAGAATCCCACAACGTCATCTCCTCGATTTGTGTTGCAAACTTTCAAATTTCATTCTAGGCTTGATGAGTCTGGAATATTCAGACACCAACCAGATCTGAATCTCAGGCAGATATGATGGTTCGAACATTTCCCAAGAGATATAACATTGGTCTCTTTGTAACCCAGTAAAGTGGATATCGTGGCCAACACACCAAGCCGGAAGACCTACTATTGTTGTATCTTGATTGAGATGTTTACCACCTCCCCATAAGGATTCCATAGGATTTACCCCAGAAATTGTTTCTTATGGATTCTTGTGCTTCCGAAGTCCGACCTTTTACTTGATGTTCTAGATATCAAAAAGTATCTATGAATGGATTACGCTAGCACATCAAGGAGAACATTAGAAGCGGAGTGCTAAATGTCTCTTGGTCGATCGTCTAGATTTAGTTTCCTTGGCCTTGCTAAGGTGAAATCTGAGAAAGTGTTATCTTCCTTTGCATCTGCATCGTCCATCGATGTTCATCATGGTAGTATGTTGTGCTGCCAGGATCCTTGACACGGATTTTGGTAAAACCTTGATGAATATGGAAATGCTCAAGTTCTTGAGAGCACACGCAAGTGCTAGGTTTTATCATCCGCATTAATTGCATAGTGCTCTCAATTCCCTCGGTTAAGCTATAACCTTTCAAACAGCGGAATCATTCTCTACTGTTGAGTTTCTCCCCAGTTACTACATTCATTCCCAGTATTTGCATTTTGTTCCTAGCTAGCACCATCGTTGTACCAATCTACCATGTGTCCCACCCATTCCCGGTGATAAGCAAAATCATCCATTGCGTTGTCTTCAACAAGGTAATACACATCATCCATACTAGTCCGAGTACGCCATTCTACCAAACTCCTCCAAACGATCGCTCTGTCAAAGGTAATTCTTTTTGCCACTTAAGGGAATAATTCTATGAGTCACCTCCTGTCGGTGTCAAAACCGGCGGATCTCAGGTAGGGGGTCCCGACCTATGCGTCTAGGCGGATGGTAACAGGAGACAAGGGACACGGTGTTTTACCCAGGTTCGGGCCCTCTTGATGGAGGTGAAACCCTACGTCCTGCTTGATTGATATTGATGATGTGGGTATTACAAGAGTAGATCTACCACGAGATCAAGGAGGCTAAACCCTAGAAGCTAGCCTATGGTATGATTGTTGTTCGTCCTATGGACTAAAGCCATCCGGTTTATATAGACACCAGAGAGGGATAGGGTTACACAGATTCGGTTACAATGGTAGGAGATCTACATATCCGTATCGCCAAGCTTGCCTTCCACGCCAAGGAAAGTCCCATCCGGACACGGGACGAAGTCTTCAATCTTGTATCTTCATAGTCTTGGAGTCCGGCCGATGATGATAGTTCGGCTATCCGGACACCCCCAGTCCAGGACTCCCTTAGTAGCCCCTGAACCAGGCTTCAATGACGATGAGTCTGGCGCGCATATTGTCTTCGGCATTGCAAGGCGCGTTTCTCCTCCAAATAATTTATAGAAGATTGTGAACACCAGGATAGTGTCCGGCTCTGCAAAATAAATTCCACATACCACCGTAGAGAGAATAATATTTACACAAGTTCAATCTGCTGACGTATTTTGTGGCATGACGTCACACCACCACCAAGCCTTTACTCAAATCGTTTTTATTGTACCACCTCAGCGCGTTTAGCGAAGCGGTTTCCTTGGCACGTCTTGTCTAAGCAGAGATCGTCTTCCCCTTATTCCGGGATTCCCATCAATACGGACATGGGTAACCCAACCGCGCCCGTTGCCACGCCCCCTCCATCGAAGGCGGGTTCCAAACGGTCACGGGGACGGCTCTTGGTATTCTCCTTCTTCATAATGAGACCAAGGCCCGTCTTTTTATTCAATCCTCAATCGAATCCACCCCTTGCCCCGAGTTCCAACACCCAGGGCTCCAGATTCCGGTACTTACGACCTTCGACAATGTCCGTCTCCGATCTACGAGGCCGGTGGATTTCCTCCTCCGTCACGGAAGAGGACGTGCTAAAGCTGAGAGATGCTAGGTACTTAACCTACGAGATTTCGCATAGGTTGCCTGCCAAAGGGTGAGTTATTCCTACTCCCGAGCCTGGCGAGAGTGTCGTGGTCGTGTCTCACCACCGTCGGGGTTTAGGCTTCCTGATGGATCCCTTCATAAGGGGGCTCATGTTTTACTATGGGCTGGAATTCCATGACTTGGCTCCGGAGTCCATCGTCCACATCTCGTCATTCATTGTCGTCTGCGAAGCCTTCCTCCGCACTACCCCTCACTTCGGCTTGTGGCTCAAAACCTTTAACATGGAGCCGAAGATGATTGAGGGGCGTCAGGCAGAGTGCGGCGGGGCGGTTATAAGCAAGAGGGCCGAGGCTCCATGGCCGGAGGGCTCTTTTCAGGAGGAGCTCGGCTTGTGGCAACAGGAGTGGTTCTATATCACCGCTCCCAGGGGCAGCAGGCAGAGGCCGCCGCCCGCCTTTCGCCCGGGTCCTCCACAACGGCTGACGTCATGGGTCAACAAAGGGCTTGACTGGGGGCCGTCCAAAGACGTTGCAGGGCCGGATTCGAGACCTCCAAGAAAGGGAGATCAATCTGGTTGTAGTGGCACAGGTTATGCTGATTCGGCGCCTTCTGCCCTGCAAACGTCGCCCCCTCCGCCTGTGGGAATTCAATCCGGAGGGACCACGAGCTCTCCAACACTTCATGGGTTTGACGCCCGTGGAGATGTACAAACTGTTCTTCGGATCACAAGAGATGCGTCCGTACTTGACCGAGGATGCTGACCTAAGCTGCAATCGCCCGGATACTCAAGTAAGTAGCCCTGTGTTTGGACACATTGTCCATTTATTTATCACGAGTTTACCTTTTAACCAGCTATCCCTTGGATAGGAGTGGATAGCGCAAGGAAAACTGATACGGTGTCCAGCCCCCCTCCCCGAGACCACGCCGGATCCCGTGTTAATCAAAATGTTGGAGGTTGCACCTTCGGAGGAGGGCGAAGGGGGAAACAGGAAAACTACCACCTCTGCCAAGGAGGCTTTCAGTATGGGGGGAATCGAGAATCCCTCCCTCCAGGGGGAGAAGAGGACTGCTTCCGAAGACCCGGAGGCCAAGGCCTCAAAGCGGGGAAAGAAATCTGCACCGGAAGGTCCTGTGCCGGGAAGAGCCCCGGCCGCACAGTCTCCCGAAAGGAATCAGCCCTCCAGCGAGCTGTAAGTAAAAAAGGGGGAGTTTTGTAATAGGGGACATCCCTACTTTATTACTAAGGGTAACCGAAGTTTTCACCTTGTAGTTCGGATCTCAGCCCTTCTCAGCAGAGCTCATCTTCGGGGGACCTTCGTCTGGAGATGATGAAGAGCGAAATGCCTCCATCTGCCGCCCTGTCGGGCGGGGCGGACGACCGTGAGGTGTCGTCACGGAGGGTCTCCCCGAGTCCGGCAGGGCCGGGGAGTTCGGCACCCACTGGAGTACGACCGGTGGAGCTGCAGGATTTGCTCGAGAGGGCGTCTATCTCAGAAGATCACCGCATATTAATGAGTATGGTGATTGAAAGGATCTCATCCGCCGAGAGCGGGTTGCATGAGGCCTCCTGACGGGGTTTGAGGTACGCAAAAAATGACATACCTTTTGACAGTTTTGCACATGGAGTGCGCCCTGTATAGATAGTAGCCCCTGAGACTTGGTATGCTGTCGAAAGCGACAGCGTGCCGAGGATCATAATCTCAGTTATAGAATGTCGCCCTTCCTATGCAGGTGGCGGAATGTTCGGTGGCCAGCCGGACTGATGGAGTTGCCGAGCTGAAGCGGCAACTCGATGTTGCTGATGCGGACATCGTGCTAGTCAATAAACGACTTGACGAGTCACAAGGTGGGTGGTTTCTCCGCGGTCACCTAGTAAGGGAGCTGATGCCCGTTCCTTACAATTTGTATGCTTGATGCAGATGGTGCCACCGCTGTGTAAGACCTTCGAGCGGAGCTTGCTCGAGCCAAGGAGCAAGCCAAGAAAAGTGATGCGGCTGCCTCGAAGGCAGTGGAAGAGCTAAAAGCCGAAAAGGCTGGTCACTGCCGAAGCAGGGAGGAGATGGCCGGAATGGCCGTGAAATTAAAAGATGCTACTGATCGCTATGAGGCTCTTGAAAGAGAACGCCGAGCGGAGCAAGAGGACCTGAAGAAGGCCACCACCGAAGCCAAGGATGCACGTTGTGCGATGCGGGCTATGAAGGAGGAACTGCGTCAGGCCGGAGACATTGCGGCTGGAAAGCCCATTCTGCTGCGTAGGAAGTTCACGGATCCGAAGTATGCTCAGTTGGGCCAATTGTGTGGTGCGGAGGATCCTTATCTGGATTTGGCGGCGAGTGCGTCGGACACAGTCGTGCACTTCCGAAGCCAGAAGGATCACGAAATGGAAGAGCTTTTCTGGTCTCAATTCCATAATTCGGAGCGTCCACTTCCGTTGACCGATCGGTTGGCTGAGTGGGCTGAGCTGAATAGATTATCCGGACTTGCCATGATGGATGTGGTGGCTCATCTGTGGCCAAAGAGGCCCAAGCCGGAGAGTTATTTTGGCTTGTTGCAGCAATTCCTTGGGGTGGTGCCGCATATAGAGGCGATGAAGCGGTCGGCATGCATAGAGGGTGCACGGATGGCTCTCGCCTGTGTTAAGACATATTGGGCGGAGATGGATGCCACCGATGTTGCATCCCGGGGTTCGGACAAAAGCCGATTACCAGCCGAGCACTATTTTGAGGAAGTCCTGCAGGGCGCTCGTTTAAAGAGTCGCAGTGCTCGAAAGATGTTATCTTCAAATGACATGTATGATTTGTGAGATCTTGTTTATAATGTAACAGCTTTTTATACTTGTGCGTTCAAGTATTGAACTATCTCTTGTGCGGCCGTATATGTGTGTATAACCTGAAAGATGGCAGTCTTTGGCTTCAGCCCGCACGCACATGGTGCGGGGGTGTTTGCAAAAAAAAGTGCTTTTTCACACTTAATCCAACGTCTTGGTCCATTGAAGGAGGTGATAGCATAACAAACTAGGCAACCGGACTATAATGCTTTATCCCTTTCACTTAGCCATAGGAGCTCGATGGTGGGGCTACTATATAGCCCCTAGAGGCACCGCGCTCTCTGAACTCGGGGCGCGTATGTGCCAGACCGGGAAGCGGTCCTTCGTCAAAGCGGAGGAATTCTAAACATTCCAGTAGTCAATCCAGTGGTTGACCAGTCTCTCGCTATATCATGACAGTCAGTTTTCGGCTTTCTCTACTAAGGTGCTCACCCGGCCGAACCGGGGCACAATCGCAGTAGTTCTCCTGGTGCCGCGTTAGACGATGGAGCGGAACGTAAGGCAGCAAAACACAGGAGCCGGGCAAACCCAACATTTGACCAAAGACATGATTCGTAGCTGATGCATATAAGGCCTAACTCGAGACGCCGAACACTCCCTGAGGTATTCGGTCTTTATGATACCAGGCAGAACAATGCACTAAGCCCCTAGTGTCCAGGTACGGCGAGAACTTCTGATGCGGCCGATGCCAAAACGCCAGCCTCCTCCTCAGTTATGGTAGGAAACCAGGGGATGTGTATCAAGAAGAGATAGTAAGAAAGGTTTACGCAGGGTCTTAATCTGAAAAGAATCCTTGCACTGGGTTCCTGCTGCACGTCTGCGCCTGTGTCTCCGTTGTGCTGTATCCTGGACGGGTGTAGCACGTGCTTCATCTGTAAAAGAGAAGAACTTAGTTAGGAAAAAATATCGTGCAAAAGATGTGTTTAAAATAAAGTATGACTTGGAAGATGAATAAAGTTGAGCTTTATTGGCTCTCATCGTTTATACGTGCAGCCCCTTGTCAAGAGGTATGCGGCTGGGAAGCCCCTTGTTTATTTATGCCGGACTCGCCTAACCGTGTCCGAGGTCTGAATGACCTATTTTTAGGGGCTTTGACCAGCAAGGTCGGATTGGTGTGTGGCTGTCAAGGCAGTCTCACGTTTTCCGTGGTCGAGGAACACTCGGAGTTACCCTTTAATGAGATTATGCCGCATGGACTGGGCATTTTAAGCGTAAGAGACGCGTAATGTGATATTGCATTAAAGCGGGCAAAAGCTTCGCGTCCCGGTAGTGCTTGATGGCTACTTTTGAATGGGGCGATATGGAAAATGAGCTTTTCACGACGGAGGTTGTCGGATGAACCGAACACGACCTCTAGTAGTACAGAGCCTATACAATTGGCATAAATGCCAGGCGTCACTCCTTTGAAGGAAGTGCTGCTACGGTGAATTTTGGTAGGGTCTATCCCCATTCCGCGGATGGTGTCCTGGTATAGCAGGTTTATATCGCTGCCGCCATCCATTAGGACTTGTGTGAATTGTAGTCCGTCGATTATGTGATCCAATACCAAAGCAGTCCCTCCTGCATTTCGAATACTTCTGGACTAATCCTGATGGTCGAAAGTAATTAGTTTAAACATCCAATTTCGGGACTCTGCTGGGGTGGACCGTACGGCGCGTGTTTTAGCAGGTGCCGCACTATTTTTCCTTGTTATCACATGAAGTGAGTTCACTGTTTTGACTTCTACTGGGAAAGTCTTCTGTTTTCCGGCGTGCTGCTTGTGGGGTTCGTCGTCATCTTCGCTTGGTGTGTCGAGCCCCTTGTGTTCGGCGTTAAGTCGGCCGGACTGCTTGAAGACCCAACAATCTTTGTGGGTATGGTTTGCAGGCTTCCCGGGGGTACTATGTATTTGACATATCCTTTCCAAGATGTTGTTTAGGTTGGATAGCTCATCACTATTGTCCTTAAGAGGCAGTGTTTTATTATTCGGCCGCCATGCTATATGGGCCATTTTCCTTATTCCAGCGCTGATCTTTTCTGCGTCGTGACTTCCCATTTCCATCCCTGACCTCGGATGTACTCGGGTCGCTGGTGCTGCATCTTGCCAGCTAGCTATCTTCCCCCGCGCAAAAGCGGGTCATGAGGCTTGTTAACGCAGCCATTGTTCTTTGTTTTTCCTGGCCGATGTGTCTGGCGAGCCATTCGTCTCGGACGTTATGCTTAAAGGCTGCTAAGGCTTCGGCGTCCAGACAGTCGACTATTTGGTTCTTTTTGGTGAGGAACCTATTCTAGAATTTGCGTGCTGACTCTCCGGGCTGTTGAGTTATGTGACTTAAATCGTGTGCATCCGGAGGGCGGACATAAGTCCCCTGAAAATTTGCTCGAAACGCATCCTCGAGCTCTTCCAAACTTCCAATGGTATTTTCTGGGAGGCTTTTGAGCCAATGCCGAGCTGGCCCTTTGAGCTTGAGGGGCAGGTATTTTATGGCATGGAGATCGTCTCCTCTGGCCATATGTATGTGTAGGATATAATCCTCAATCCAGACTCCGGTGTCTGTTGTTCTGTCATATGCCTCTATGTTTACGGGTTTGAATCCCGCTGGAAATTCATGATCCAGTACCTCATCGGTGAAACATAGTGGGTGTGCGGCGCCCCTGTATTTAGGTGTGCCGTTGTCTTCAAACACTAGGCGGGTTGTGTTGCTCCCTGGAGTCTTCTTTTTTGGCCCATAGATGGACCTGACCGGGCCATCCTTTTTGCGAGGATCCTTATGTGGATCGTGTGCCGGCTTGTGTGCGGCGCCGCTTGCCGCTCTTAGACTGTCATCTAGTCATCTATCCGGCCAGGTGGCCTCTTTCTTTTTTGACTGTGGGGTCTCTACGGCCTCCTCGTCAAATTCAGGCAACAGCTTGCGCTTCGGGTAGCTCTTTGCCTGGTGACTATCACCGTATTTATCTGCGGTATTGAGTACTTTGCTCCATCTCATTATGAGTGTGTCCTCCGCTGTTTTGAGCTTTCCCTTTTGCTTCTTCAAACTTCTTGCGGTGGCGACGAGCCTTTTATGAAGGTTCTTATGCTCCGGTGATGTGTCCGGCGTGAGATCGTCTGGACTGTTGTTTTCCCCGAGGATGGGTTGCTTGTCCAATTCATCCTGTTCGGATGGTTGCTTTGTGGCATGTTCGTCATCTACTACTTCGCCCTGCTCTAAGGCTGGGTCAGTATGGGTGCAGTTGTTATCGAGGCGGGACTTCGGGTGGCGCTTGCGTCCCTGTTTTGGTTGTTTGTCGGGTGAGTTGTCCTTCGCCACGTCCCGTTGTTCCTTGTTATCGCCTCCTTTTAGCGTATCCTCCGTGTATACGTCGTGAGTTGAGGTGGCTTTCCAGCGCCCAGTAGGCGCTGGTTCTTGGTCGTCTCCGGCATCGTCGTCCATACCGCGGATGTCTTCAGAGTCGAAGTCTAGCATGTCGGTTAGATCGTCGATAGTGGCTACTAAGTGGGTGGTGAGTGGGCCTTGAATTTCTATGTCGTCCGCATCCCAACCGTCCTGACCGCAATCCGGCCAGGTCTCTCCTGATAACGAGAGATACTTTAGCAAACCCAGGATGTCGCCGAAAGGTGAGTGTTGAAAGTTGTCCGCAGCGGTGAACTCCATGATCGGCACCCAATTGGATTCGATGGGAGGGGGCGCGGGAGGTTCGGAGTCCGGCGAGGAGTCCGGCACCTCGGAGTCACGAGCTTCACAAGGGATAATGTCAGTATTCGGCTCCATCGCCGTAGAGGTTGCAGCCCCCGAGGCGGTGTCTAGCCACCCATCCTTGATCTGCGCAGCCGGCTCCGAGTTGAAGGTCGGAGCGGACTCGTGTGTGGCCTCCAGGGCACTGTCCGGTTGCAGAGCTAAATCATGCCCATCATGACAGTGCGGCGCGCTCAGCTGTGGCTTGAATCCATCGAAGATCAAGTCTCCACGGATGTCGGCCGTGAAGTTCAAACTTCCAGATCTGACCTGACGGCCAGGGGCATAGCTTTCGATCTTCTCCAGATGGCCAAGCGAATTGACCCGCAGTGCAAAGCCGCCGAATACGAAGATCTGTCCGAGGAGAAAAGTCTCACCCTGGACTACATCGTTGTTGATGATCGAAGAAGCCATCGAGCCTATCGGTGACGACACGGAGGAACTATCAATGAAAGCACCAATGTCGGTGTCAAAACCGGCGGATCTCGGGTAGGGGGTCCCGAACTGTGCATCTAGGCAGATGGTAACAGGAGACAAGGGACACGGTATTTTACCCAGGTTCGGGC
The DNA here is from genome assembly GCF_002162155.2 of Triticum dicoccoides. Taxonomy (NCBI): domain Eukaryota; kingdom Viridiplantae; phylum Streptophyta; class Magnoliopsida; order Poales; family Poaceae; genus Triticum; species Triticum dicoccoides. Next base: position 677,525,237 of record NC_041387.1, read on the forward strand.
CCTCTTGACGGAGGTGAAACCCTACGTCCTTCTTGATTGATATTGATGATGTGGGTATTACAAGAGTAGATCTACCACGAGATCAAGGAGGCTAAACCCTAGAAGCTAGCCTATGGTATGATTGTTGTTCGTCCTATGGACTAAAGCCATCCGGTTTATATATACACCGGAGAGGGCTAGGGTTACACAGAGTCGGTTACAATGGTAGGAGATCTACATATCCGTATCGCCAAGCTTGCCTTCCATGCCAAGGAAAGTCCCATCCGGACACAGGACGAAGTCTTCAATCTTGTATCTTCATAGTCTTGGAGTCCGGCCAATGATGATAGTTCGGCTATCCGGACAACCCCCAGTCGAGGACTCCCTCACCTCCCCTAAGGTGTTCCGTTATGGAATCATGGTAATTACTTCCTCGCTATGTTGACAACCGTTCACCACCTTCTTAAGTGTGGAATTGTTGTCTACCTAGTGAACCTTCGTCATCTATTTCAGTCCGTCCCTCTAGATGAATGATTCGTGTCTCAGCTCGAGAGATGTCTCAATGTCTCACCTCATGAGTTGATCCTGAGTTGCTTGATCTTCGAGAAAATCGCCTCCTTAGAGTTTTCCTTTCTTGTCATTGCCATGTTGGATGAAGATCTCGAAAGAAGAGATGTCAAAATCAATTGGAGCAATCAATCAACATCTTCAAGAAGGACAACTGGATCATGAAGACTGCGATAGTTTTGTGTCCCCTCTGTCTTCTTACCTCACGTCTTGAATCTCGGGACAAGATTCTTGTCTAGTGGGGGTGAGTTGTCACAGCCCTAGCTTAGCCCTTGCCCGACTCTGCATAATAGGCATGCATCATGTTTAAATTTCCTTGAATTGAGGTTAGTTGAAACCCTCAAAAATCACTTCAAAATAATCAACATTTAAATCTCATCACATGGGTCCAATAAAATGTTCCTCTTAGTCTCTGAAAATATTGGCAAGAGATAAAATTCGAACCAATATTTTTGGAGTCTTAGAAATATTTGTTTTGGGCATTTGAGTTAATCCAATAATTATTTGCATTGGATTTTATTTGATATATATTAAATTTAACTCGAATAATTCTAAAAATTGTGAATGGCCTTGAATATATTTTATTAGGCCACAAAATAATTTTTAGAATTTATAAAAGTTATTTGGTATAAAAATCAAATCAAAACAAAATGACAGAAATAGAAAAACAGAAAGAACAAAAGGAAAAAGGCTTACCTGGACCTACGTGGCTGGCTCAGCTCTTTGCGGCGCAACACTGCTGGCCCAGCCCACTTCGGCCTCCTGTCATCTTCCTCACCTTGCCCCAAAGCTGGTAATGTCGCCGCGAGAGAGCGCCCACGCAGGCCGCAGGCTCCAGCTCCTGCTTGCCACCTCCTGCCTCACTCTCGCTCCTGGAGACGCCTAGAGACCCCTGACCTCTCGCTCCCTCGCCCGCAACCTCTCCCCTCACCTCTGCTCTCTCTCCCATGGCCGACTGAATGAGCCGGAGTGCACCGACACTGTTCGCCACGGCCACCGTCGACCCCTCGCCTTGTCAATGCGCCCAGAAGAACTGTCGTGGCCTCCTGCATCGTCTACGCCAACCCGTTTAACCGTGGGAGCTCTGTAATGTCGTCCTCGGCCACAGGAGATCGCCGCCAGGATTCCGATGCCGTCAAGCCTTCCCTGAGCCCGCTTCGATGACCCCTGCTACCGCTGTGAGGCCACGGTCCTTCTCCCCCTAACCCGTGCTCATTTGCCTCCCCTAACCTCTCTAACCACCTTGTTGAGCACTCCTCGCCGCCGGCCATGACGCCGCCACGACCACAGCTAATGTCGCTTGCGTTTGAGTCCATCTGCGCGCTCAGCACACTTCCATGAGGACGTATCACTCTTCGGCTTCTCCTCTATTGCACCGTTGCATCGACACCGTCCGTGCCCAGACTCCGGCCGCCGTGTAAGTTTCCGCCACCATCGATTTAGATCACCTGAGCTGCTGCTGCGTGCACCAAAAGGCGCAGACGAGCTCCAACATCGTGTTGAACCTCTCAGCCATCGATTTGGTCGCCGGAGGAGCATTTCCGATGCCCTCCGTCATCTCTGGCGTCGGCGGCGACGAGCCGCGGGTCAACTCCAGCGAGTTTGACCCGGGTTAACCCTGTTTGACTCACCGTGAGTCACTAACATGTGGGGCCAGCCTTTGACTAACCCTAGATTTGTTCTTAGTTAGCGCTAATTAAAACTGTTAATTAGTTAGGACACTGACATGCGGGACCCACAGGTCAGATTTGACCAGGAACGGTTCCATTGACCTGCTGCCGTCGCACTGACGTCAAGCTGACGCAGTAAATCATTTTTTGGATTAAGAATAATCCAGGAAATTTAAAAAAATGTTCAGAACTTCTAGAAATCATAGAAAACCAACCGTAACTCCAAATAAAATGATTTATATATGAAAAATGATGAGAAAAATCCAGTCTATCCATCCGTACCATTTTCATGCATTTTGGAACAACTTATAGTTGCTGAATTGGACAAAACAAATAAAGGGCATTTGAATATCCACATATGGAGTTTGAATTTGAATCTTGGATTCAAACCAACTTCATTTAACCTATTGCTAGATGCATTAGCTCAAACCATAGCATATTGCCATGTCATGATCATACATCATATTGTGCATTGCATTTATTGTGTTTCTTTATTTGTTGCTGGTAATTGTCCCCTCTCGATAGACGTGTTCCGACGATAAGTTCGATGACTCCGATGAAGAGCTATATCATCTTCAGAAGTGCCAGGCAAGCAAAACCCCCTTGTTCATTCCGATACAATCCAACTCTCTCACTCCTACTCTCTTTTACTGCATTGGGACAACAACGATTCAACTGGTACATGTTGTGGTAGTTGAACACCTTTTCTCTGCATGAGCTGTCATTGCCACAGTAAATAGATGAAACCCACTAGCATGAGTAGGAGTTGTTTGAGCCCTGATTTGCCTACTCATTCATGCTTGTTTGTCATGCCTGCTATTTCTTAGAGATGTGTGAGGTTTGATTCATCAAGGATGAATTGGAATGTTGTGAAACATGTCCTATTGTTGAGAGCTCAGTGTGTGAACACGATTTGGTAAAGGTAGCGGTGAGAGGCCATGTAGGAGTACATGGTGGGTTTTCTCATCGAAGCCCTCCTCAGGAACTAAGTTCTGTGTTAGTGATCCATGAACAGTTACTACCACACATTGGGTTCCGGTAACTCGACCCCTCTCGACTTATTAATCAACCTGATCTCTTTCCAGGAGTTGCAACTAGTTTTTCGTGTTTGTAGGTTGTGTTAGTAGTCTACCAAGTGGCACTCGGTACAGGTGGGCTTGGGTCAGACTAGGCACCATGGACGGGTATGCCAAGCACCACCAGTTTGATGGGCTTGGAACCCTGTACACATCGTTTGGGGCCGTGAGCGACATCCCGGCTGGATCTCTTTGCGGATGGAACCCTAATAGGCGATAAACCTAGATTAGAGACTTGTGTGGTTAGTTAGGTCGTGGCCGACACCCTCGCTAGGTTTCCGCTTAAAGGTTGCCGAGATACATGACGTGTACATGGCGGTAAGTGGCGAGAGCGTGTGTGAAGAAGTACACCCCTGCAGGGTTAATATGATCTTGGAATAGCTGCGTCCGCGGTAAAGGACCTCTGGGTTACCTATACAGTTCATAGAAAAGTGAAAGTGGATACTCTAAAATATGCAAGATAAGCGTGAGTGCTATGGATGGCGTTCTCGTCAGGAGACGGGAGCGGATATACTTGTAGTTGTAGTTCAGTATAGCCACAGAGTGAAAGCTGGCTTGCTGCAGTTAAACTCCACCACCCCCTTTGTTGATACTGATGCATATGTACCTAGTTCTGATGTAAGTGTGGTTGTGTACATTTGTACTCACGTTTGCCTATTTTATGTTTTTGTAGAGTGACTTCAGTCTCGCTAGTAGTTCCGCTTGGACTTTGACGTTTAGCTTGCTACCTCAGCTATGATCTTGTGCCCCCGGCGGGATCTGGTAGATAGTCAGGCTTCTCAGTCTTTTTCATTTGTAGATGTCTGTACTCAGATATGATACGCTTCCGCATGTGTTTTGACTTGTATGCTCTGAATGTTGGGTCATGAGACCCATGTTTGTAATATCTAACTCCTCGGAGCCTATTGAATAAAATACTCGAGTTGTAGAGTCATGTTGTGATGCCATGTTGTATTTGCACATATCGAGCATATTTTTTGTATGTTATTGAAATGCTTGGTATGTGTGGGATCTGACTATCTAGTTGTTTATCCTTGGTAGCCTCTCTTACCGGGAAATGTCTCCTAGTGCTTCCACTGAGCCCTGTTAGCTTGCTACTGCTCCGGAACACTTAGGTTGGCCGACATGTGTCCTTCTTCGTTCCTGTGTCTGTCCCTTCGGGGAAATGTCATGCCGCGTCTACCGTAGTAATAGTGCACGAAACGGACCAGAATCATCCAAAATTGTGAGTGTTGATGACCGAAACGTAAACGCAACCCGGGGTTCGTTAATCGTGGAAATCATTTTCGGAAACCAAAACTGAGTAATAGTCCAAGAAATAAGTCAGAATCGGCAAATATTGCGAGTGTTGATGACCAACACGTAATCGCACACTCGGGTCACCAACTATGGAAATCGCTTCGGGACCCCAAAACAGTGAGTAATAGTCCATGAAATGGGCCAGAATCGGCCAAAACTGTGAGTGTTGATGTCCGACACGTAAACAGACCCTAGGGTTTGTTAATCATGGAAATCACTCCGGGACCCCAAAACAGTGAGTAATAGTTCATGACACGGGCCGGAATCGGCCAAAACTATGAATGTCGTTGACCGACATGTAAGCGCACCTTGGGGATTAACAACTATGGAAATCGCTTTGGGACCCCAAATCGGTGAGTAATAGTCGACGAAATGGGCTAGACTCGACAAAAACCGTGATTGTTGATGGCTGACACGTAAACGCATCCCGGGGTTCGTCAATGGAGGAAATCACTCCGGGACCCCAAAACAGTGAATAATAGTCCGTGAAACGGGCCAGAATCGGCAAAAATTGCGTGTGTTGATGATCAACACGTAATCACACCCTGGGGTTCAACAACTATGGAAATCGCTACGGGGCCCCAAAACGGTGAGTTATAGTCCACAAAAAGGTCGGAATTGGACAAAACTGTGAGTGTTGACGACGCACACGTAAGCGCACACCCGGGATCGTCAATCGTGGAAATCGCTCTGGGACCCTAAACGGTGAGTAATAGTGCACGAAAAGGACCAGAATCAGCCAAAATTATGAGTGTTGATAACCGACAGGTAAATGCAACCCGGGGTTCGTCAATCATGGAAATCACTTCGGGAACACAAAACTGAGTAATAGTGCAAGAAACGGGCCAGAACGAGCCCAAACTGCGAGTGTTGACGACCAAGAAGTAAGCATACTTTGGGGTTCGACAACCATAGAAATCACTTTGGGACCCCAAAACGGTGAGTAATAGTCCGTGGAAGAGCCGAGAATCGGACAAGTCTAGGATTATTCATGAACGATGCATGAACGCACCCCGGGGTTCGTCAATCATGGAAATCGCTAACGGAACCCAAATCAGTGAGTACTATTCCATTAAATGGAAGAGAATCGGCAAAACTGCAAGTGTTTATGACTGACACACAAACAAACCCCGATGTTCGTCAATCGTGGAAATCATTGCGGGACACCAAAAATGAGTAATAGTCCACGAAACGGGCCAGAATCGGCCAAAACTGTGATTGTTGATGACTTACACGTAAGCGCATCTTGGGGTTCAACAACTACGGAAATCGTTTTGGTAACCCAAAACGGTGAGAAATAGTCCACGAAACAGGTCAGAATCGACAGAAACCGCGAATGTTGATGACCGACATGTAAACGCACCCCGGGGTTCGTCAATCATGGAAATCACTCCGGGACCCCAAAACATTGAGTAGTAGTCCATGAAACGGGCCAGAATCGGCCAAACTTGCGAGTGTTGTTGACCAAAACGTAATCGCACCCTGGGGTTCAACAATTATGGAAATCGCTTCGGGGCCCCAAAACGGTGAGTAATAGTCCACGAAAACGGCCAGAAATTGGACAAAACTGTGAGAGTTGACGACGCACACGTAAACACACACGGGGATCATCAATAGAGGAATTCGCTTTGGGAAACCAAAACAGTGAGTAGTAGTCCAGGAAATGAGCCAGAATTGGCCAAAATGACGAGTGTTGACGACCGACACATAAGCGCACCTTGGGGTTCAATAACTATGGAAACCGCTGTGGGACCCCAAAATGGTGAGTAATAGTCAACAAAATGGGTCGAAATTGGACAAAACTGTGAGTGTTGACGACGGACACGTAAACGCACCCTGAGAATCGTCAATCATGGAAATCACTCTGGGGCCCCAAAACGGTGAGTAATAGTGCACGAAACGGACCACAATCAGCCAAAAATGTGAGTGTTGATGACCGACACGTAAAAGTGCCCCAAGGTTCGTATGTCGTGGAAATCACTTTGGGACCCGAAAACAGTGAGTAATAATCCACGAAACGGGCCTGAATAAGCCAAAATTGTGTGTTGATGACCGACACATAAACGCACTCTGGGGTTTTCAATCATGGAAATCACTCTGGATCCGAAAACAGTGAGTAATAGTCCACAAAACGGGCCAGAATCGGCTAAAATTGCGAGTGTTGATGACCTACACGTAATCGCACACTGGGCTTCGTCAATCATGGAAATCACTTTGGGACCCCAAACAGTCAGTTACAGTCCACGAAACGGGCGAGAATCGGCCAAACTTGCGAGTGTTGTTGACCAAAACGTAATCGCACCCTGGGGTTCAACAACTATGGAAATCACTTCGGGGCCCCAAAACGGTGAGTAATAGTCCATGAAAACGGACAGAATTGGACAAAACTGTGAGTGTTGACGACGCACACGTAAACACACCCGGGGATCGTCAATCGAGGAACTCGCTTTGGGAAACCAAAACAGTGAGCAATAGTCCAGGAAATGAGCCAGAATTGGCCAAACTTACGAGTGTTGATGACCGACACATAAGCGCACCTTGGGGTTCAATAACTATGGAAACCGCTTTGGGACCCAAAATGGTGAGTAATAGTCAACAAAATGGGTCAAAATTGGACAAAACTGTGAGTGTTGACGATGGACACGTAAACGCACCCTGAGAATTGTCAATCATGGAAATCACTCTGGGGCCCCAAAACGGTGAGTAATAGTGCACGAAACGTACCAGAATCAGCCAAAAATGTGAGTGTTGATGACCGAGATGTAAAAGCGCCCCAGGGTTCGTATGTCGTGGAAATCACTTTGGGACCCGAAAACAGTGAGTAATAATCCATGAAACGGGCCAGAATCAGCCAAAATTGTGTGTTGATGACCGACACATAAACGCAACCTCGGGTTTTCCAATCGTGGAAATCACTCCGGATCCCAAAACAGTGATTAATAGTCCACAAAACGGGCCAGAGTCGGCTAAAATTGCGAGTGTTGATGACCTACACGTAATCGCACCTTGGGCTTCGTCAATCATGGAAATCACTCTGGGACCCCAAACAGTCAGTTACAGTCCACGAAACGGGCCAGAATCGGCCAAACTTGCGAGTGTTGTTGAACAAAACGTAATCGCACCCTGGGGTTCAACAACTATGGAAATCACTTCGGGGCCCCAAAATGGTGAGTAATAGTCCACGAAAACGGCCAGAATTGGACAAAACTGTGAGTGTTGACGACGCACACGTAAACACACCCGGGGATCGTCAATCGAGGAACTCGCTTTGGGAACCCAAAACAGTGAGTAATAGTCCAGGAAATGAGCCAGAATTGGCCAAAATTACGAGTGTTGATGACCGACACATAAGCGCACCTTGGGGTTCAATAACTATGGAAACCGCTTTGGGACCCCAAAATGGTGAGTAATAGTCAACAAAATGGCTCAAAATTATACAAAACTATAGCATATTGCTAGATGCATTAGCTCAAACCATAGCATATTGCCATGTCATGATCATACATCATATTGTGCATTGCATTTATTGTGTTTCTTTATTTGTTGCTGGTAATTGTCCCCTCTCGATAGACGTGTTCCGACAATAAGATCGATGACACCGATGAAGAGCTATATCATCTTCAGAAGTGCCAGGCAAGCAAAACCCCCTTGTTCATTCCGATACAATCCAACTCTCTCACTCCTACTCTCTTTTACTGCATTGGGACAACAACGATTCAACTGGTACATGTTGTGGTAGTTGAACCCCTTTTCTCTGCATGAGCTGTCATTGCCACAGTAAATAGATGAAACCCACTAGCATGAGTAGGAGTTGTTTGAGCCCTGATTTGCCTACTCATTCATGCTTATTTGTCATGCCTGCTATTTCTTAGAGATGTGTGAGGTTTGATTCATCAAGGATGAATTGGAATGTTGTGAAACATGTCCTATTGTTGAGAGCTCAGTGTGTGAACACGATTTGGTAAAGGTAGCGGTGAGAGGCCATGTAGGAGTACATGGTGGGTTTTCTCATCGAAGCCGTCCTCAGGAACTGAGTTCTGTGTTAGTGATCCATGAGCAGTTACTACCACACATTGGGTTCCGGTAACTCGACCCCTCTCGACTTATTAATCAACCTGATCTCTTTCCAGGAGTTGCAACTAGTTTTTCGTGTTTGTAGGTTGTGTTAGTAGTCTACCAAGTGGCACTTGGTACAGGTAGGCTTGGGCCAGACTAGGCACCATGGACGGGTATGCCAAGCGCCACCAGTTTGGTGGGCTTGGAACCCTGTACACATCGTTTGGGGCCGTGAGCGACACCCCGGCTGGATGTCTTTGCGGATGGAACCCTAATAGGCGATAAACCTAGATTAGAGACTTGTGTGGTTAGTTAGGTCGTGGCCGACACCCTCGCTAGGTTTCCGCTTAAAGGTTGCCGAGATACATGACGTGTACATGGCGGTAAGTGGCGAGAGCGTGTGTGAAGAAGTACACCCCTGCAGGGTTAATATGATCTTGGAATAGCTGCGTCCGCGGTAAAGGACCTCTGGGTTACCTATACAGTTCATAGAAAAGTGAAAGTGGATACTCTAAAATATGCAAGATAAGCGTGAGTGCTATGGATGGCGTTCTCGTCAGGAGACGGGAGCGGATCCATAGTGGTGTATTGATATGGTGAATATGTGGACTCGTGTGCGCCACCTCAAAAGATATACTTGTAGTTGTAGTTCAGTATAGCCACAGAGTGAAAGCTGGCTTGCTGCAGTTAAACTCCACCACCCCCTTTGTTGATACTGATGCATATGTACCTAGTTCTGATGTAAGTGTGGTTGTGTACATTTGTACTCACGTTTGCCTATTTTATGTTTTTGTAGAGTGACTTCAGTCTCGCTAGTAGTTCCGCTTGGACTTTGACGTTTAGCTTGCTACCTCAGCTATGATCTTGTGCCCCCGGCGGGATCTGGTAGATAGTCAGGCTTCTCAGTCTTTTTCATTTGTAGATGTCTGTACTCAGATATGATACGCTTCCGCATGTGTTTTGACTTGTATGCTCTGAATGTTGGGTCATGAGACCCATGTTTGTAATATCTAACTCCTCGGAGCCTATTGAATAAAATACTCGAGTTGTAGAGTCATGTTGTGATGCCATGTTGTATTTGCACATATCGAGCATATTTTTTGTATGTTATTGAAATGCTTGGTATGTGTGGGATCTGACTATCTAGTTGTTTATCCTTGGTAGCCTCTCTTACCGGGAAATGTCTCCTAGTGCTTCCACTGAGCCCTGGTAGCTTGCTACTGCTCCGGAACACTTAGGTTGGCCGACATGTGTCCTTCTTCGTTCCTGTGTCTGTCCCTTCGGGGAAATGTCATGCCGCGTCTACCGTAGTAATAGTGCACGAAACAGACCAGAATCATCCAAAATTGTGAGTGTTGATGACCGAAACGTAAACGCAACCCGGAGTTCGTTAATCGTGGAAATCATTTTCGGAAACCAAAACTGAGTAATAGTCCAAGAAATAAGTCAGAATCGGCAAATATTGCGAGTGTTGATGACCAACACGTAATCGCACACTCGGGTCACCAACTATGGAAATCGCTTCGGGACCCCAAAACAGTGAGTAATAGTCCACGAAATGGGCCAGAATCGGCCAAAACTGTGAGTGTTGATGTCCGACACGTAAACAGACCCTAGGGTTTGTTAATCATGGAAATCACTCCGGGACCCCAAAACAGTGAGTAATAGTTCATGACACGGGCCGGAATCGGCCAAAACTATGAATGTCGTTGACCGACATGTAAGCGCACCTTGGGGATTAACAACTATGGAAATCGCTTTGGGACCCCAAATCGGTGAGTAATAGTCCACGAAATGGGCTAGACTCGACAAAAACCGTGATTGTTGATGGCTGACACGTAAACGCATCCCGGGGTTCGTCAATGGAGGAAATCACTCCGGGACCCCAAAACAGTGAATAATTGTCCGTGAAACGGGCCAGAATCGGCCAAAATTGCGTGTGTTGATGATCAACACGTAATCACACCCTGGGGTTCAACAACTATGGAAATCGCTACGGGGCCCCAAAACGGTGAGTTATAGTCCACAAAAAGGTCGGAATTGGACAAAACTGTGAGTGTTGACGACGCACACGTAAGCGCACACCCGGGATCGTCAATCGTGGAAATCGCTCTGGGACCCTAAACGGTGAGTAATAGTGCACGAAAAGGACCAGAATCAGCCAAAATTATGAGTGTTGATAACCGACAGGTAAATGCAACCCGGGGTTCGTCAATCATGGAAATCACTTCGGGAACACAAAACTGAGTAATAGTGCAAGAAACGGGCCAGAACGAGCCCAAACTGCGAGTGTTGAAGACCAAGAAGTAAGCATACTTTGGGGTTCGACAACCATAGAAATCACTTTGGGACCCCAAAACGGTGAGTAATAGTCCGTGGAAGAGCCGAGAATCGGACAAGTCTAGGATTATTCATGAACGATGCATGAACGCACCCCGGGGTTCGTCAATCATGGAAATCGCTAACGGAACCCAAATCAGTGAGTACTATTCCATTAAATGGAAGAGAATCGGCAAAACTGCAAGTGTTTATGACTGACACACAAACAAACCCCGATGTTCGTCAATCGTGGAAATCATTGCGGGACACCAAAAATGAGTAATAGTCCACGAAACGGGCCAGAATCGGCCAAAACTGTGATTGTTGATGAATGACACGTAAGCGCATCTTGGGGTTCAACAACTACGGAAATCGTTTTGGTAACCCAAAACGGTGAGAAATAGTCCACGAAACAGGTCAGAATCGACAGAAACCGCGAATGTTGATGACCGACATGTAAACGCACCCCGGGGTTCGTCAATCATGGAAATCACTCCGGGACCCCAAAACATTGAGTAGTAGTCCATGAAACGGGCCAGAATCGGCCAAACTTGCGAGTGTTGTTGACCAAAACGTAATCGCACCCTGGGGTTCAACAATTATGGAAATCGCTTCGGGGCCCCAAAACGGTGAGTAATAGTCCACGAAAACGGCCAGAAATTGGACAAAACTGTGAGAGTTGACGACGCACACGTAAACACACACGGGGATCATCAATACAGGAATTCGCTTTGGGAAACCAAAACAGTGAGTAATAGTCCAGGAAATGAGCCAGAATTGGCCAAAATGACGAGTGTTGACGACCGACACATAAGCGCACCTTGGGGTTCAATAACTATGGAAACCGCTGTGGGACCCCAAAATGGTGAGTAATAGTCAACAAAATGGGTCGAAATTGGACAAAACTGTGAGTGTTGACGACGGACACGTAAACGCACCCCGAGAATCGTCAATCATGGAAATCACTCTGGGGCCCCAAAACGGTGAGTAATAGTGCACGAAACGGACCAGAATCAGCCAAAAATGTGAGTGTTGATGACCGACACGTAAAAGTGCCCCAAGGTTCGTATGTCGTGGAAATCACTTTGGGACCCGAAAACAGTGAGTAATAATCCACGAAACGGGCCTGAATAAGCCAAAATTGTGTGTTGATGACCGACACATAAACGCACCCTGGGGTTTTCAATCATGGAAATCACTCTGGATCCGAAAACAGTGAGTAATAGTCCACAAAACGGGCCAGAATCCGCTAAAATTGCAAGTGTTGATGACCTACACGTAATCGCACACTGGGCTTCGTCAATCATGGAAATCACTTTGGGACCCCAAACAGTCAGTTACAGTCCACGAAACGGGCGAGAATCGGCCAAACTTGCGAGTGTTGTTGACCAAAACGTAATCGCACCCTGGGGTTCAACAACTATGGAAATCACTTCGGGGCCCCAAAACGGTGAGTAATAGTCCATGAAAACGGACAGAATTGGACAAAACTGTGAGTGTTGACGACGCACACGTAAACACACCCGGGGATCGTCAATCGAGGAACTCGCTTTGGGAAACCAAAACAGTGAGCAATAGTCCAGGAAATGAGCCAGAATTGGCCAAACTTACGAGTGTTGATGACCGACACATAAGCGCACCTTGGGGTTCAATAAGTATGGAAACCGCTTTGGGACCCAAAATGGTGAGTAATAGTCAACAAAATGGGTCAAAATTGGACAAAACTGTGAGTGTTGATGACGGACACGTAAACGCACCCTGAGAATTGTCAATCATGGAAACCACTCTGGGGCCCCAAAACGGTGAGTAATAGTGCACGAAACGTACCAGAATCAGCCAAAAATGTGAGTGTTGATGACCGAGATGTAAAAGCGCCCCAGGGTTCGTATGTCGTGGAAATCACTTTGGGACCCGAAAACAGTGAGTAATAATCCATGAAACGGGCCAGAATCAGCCAAAATTGTGTGTTGATGACCGACACATAAACGCACCCTCGGGTTTTCCAATCGTGGAAATCACTCCGGATCCCAAAACAGTGATTAATAGTCCACAAAACGGGCCAGAGTCGGCTAAAATTGCGAGTGTTGATGACCTACACGTAATCGCACCCTGGGCTTCGTCAATCATGGAAATCACTCTGGGACCCCAAACAGTCAGTTACAGTCCACGAAACGGGCCAGAATCGGCCAAACTTGCGAGTGTTGTTGAACAAAACGTAATCGCACCCTGGGGTTCAACAACTATGGAAATCACTTCGGGGCCCCAAAATGGTGAGTAATAGTCCACGAAAACGGCCAGAATTGGACAAAACTGTGAGTGTTGACGACGCACACGTAAACACACCCGGGGATCGTCAATCGAGGAACTCGCTTTGGGAACCCAAAACAGTGAGTAATAGTCCAGGATATGAGCCAGAATTGGCCAAAATTACGAGTGTTGATGACCGACACATAAGCGCACCTTGGGGTTCAATAACTATGGAAACCGCTTTGGGACCCCAAAATGGTGAGTAATAGTCAACAAAATGGGTCAAAATTGGACAAAACTATAGCATATTGCTAGATGCATTAGCTCAAACCATAGCATATTGCCATGTCATGATCATACATCATATTGTGCATTGCATTTATTGTGTTTCTTTATTTGTTGCTGGTAATTGTCCCCTCTCGATAGACGTGTTCCGACAATAAGATCGATGACACCGATGAAGAGCTATATCATCTTCAGAAGTGCCAGGCAAGCAAAACCCCCTTGTTCATTCCGATACAATCCAACTCTCTCACTCCTACTCTCTTTTACTGCATTGGGACAACAACGATTCAACTGGTACATGTTGTGGTAGTTGAACCCCTTTTCTCTGCATGAGCTGTCATTGCCACAGTAAATAGATGAAACCCACTAGCATGAGTAGGAGTTGTTTGAGCCCTGATTTTCCTACTCATTCATGCTTGTTTGTCATGCCTGCTATTTCTTAGAGATGTGTGAGGTTTGATTCATCAAGGATGAATTGGAATGTTGTGAAACATGTCCTATTGTTGAGAGCTCAGTGTGTGAACACGATTTGGTAAAGGTAGCGGTGAGAGGCCATGTAGGAGTACATGGTGGGTTTTCTCATCGAAGCCGTCCTCAGGAACTGAGTTCTGTGTTAGTGATCCATGAGCAGTTACTACCACACATTGGGTTCCGGTAACTCGACCCCTCTCGACTTATTAATCAACCTGATCTCTTTCCAGGAGTTGCAACTAGTTTTTCGTGTTTGTAGGTTGTGTTAGTAGTCTACCAAGTGGCACTTGGTACAGGTGGGCTTGGGTCAGACTAGGCACCATGGACGGGTATGCCAAGCGCCACCAGTTTGGTGGGCTTGGAACCCTGTACACATCGTTTGGGGCCGTGAGCGACACCCCGGCTGGATCTCTTTGCGGATGGAACCCTAATAGGCGATAAACCTAGATTAGAGACTTGTGTGGTTAGTTAGGTCGTGGCCGACACCCTCGCTAGGTTTCCGCTTAAAGGTTGCCGAGATACATGACGTGTACATGGCGGTAAGTGGCGAGAGTGTGTGTGAAGAAGTACACCCCTGCAGGGTTAATATGATCTTGGAATAGCTGAGTCCGCGGTAAAGGACCTCTGGGTTACCTATACAGTTCATAGAAAAGTGAAAGTGGATACTCTAAAATATGCAAGATAAGCGTGAGTGCTATGGATGGCGTTCTCGTCAGGAGACGGGAGCGGATCCATAGTGGTGTATTGATATGGTGAATATGTGGACTCGTGTGCGCCACCTCAAAAGATATACTTGTAGTTGTAGTTCAGTATAGCCACAGAGTGAAAGCTGGCTTGCTGCAGTTAAACTCCACCACCCCCTTTGTTGATACTGATGCATATGTACCTAGTTCTGATGTAAGTGTGGTTGTGTACATTTGTACTCACGTTTGCCTATTTTATGTTTTTGTAGAGTGACTTCAGTCTCGCTAGTAGTTCCGCTTGGACTTTGACGTTTAGCTTGCTACCTCAGCTATGATCTTGTGCCCCCGGCGGGATCTGGTAGATAGTCAGGCTTCTCAGTCTTTTTCATTTGTAGATGTCTGTACTCAGATATGATACGCTTCCGCATGTGTTTTGACTTGTATGCTCTGAATGTTGGGTCATGAGACCCATGTTTGTAATATCTAACTCCTCGGAGCCTATTGAATAAAATACTCGAGTTGTAGAGTCATGTTGTGATGCCATGTTGTATTTGCACATATCGAGCATATTTTTTGTATGTTATTGAAATGCTTGGTATGTGTGGGATCTGACTATCTAGTTGTTTATCCTTGGTAGCCTCTCTTACCGGGAAATGTCTCCTAGTGCTTCCACTGAGCCCTGGTAGCTTGCTACTGCTCCGGAACACTTAGGTTGGCCGACATGTGTCCTTCTTCGTTCCTGTGTCTGTCCCTTCGGGGAAATGTCATGCCGCGTCTACCGTAGTAATAGTGCACGAAACGGACCAGAATCATCCAAAATTGTGAGTGTTGATGACCGAAACGTAAACGCAACCCGGGGTTCGTTAATCGTGGAAATCATTTTCGGAAACCAAAACTGAGTAATAGTCCAAGAAATAAGTCAGAATCGGCAAATATTGCAAGTGTTGATGACCAACACGTAATCGCACACTCGGGTCACCAACTATGGAAATCGCTTCGGGACCCCAAAACAGTGAGTAATAGTCCACGAAATGGGCCAGAATCGGCCAAAACTGTGAGTGTTGATGTCCAACACGTAAACAGACCCTAGGGTTTGTTAATCATGGAAATCACTCCGGGACCCCAAAACAGTGAGTAATAGTTCATGACACGGGCCGGAATCGGCCAAAACTATGAATGTCGTTGATCGACATGTAAGCGCACCTTGGGGATTAACAACTATGGAAATCGCTTTGGGACCCCAAATCGGTGAGTAATAGTCCACGAAATGGGCTAGACTCGACAAAAACCGTGATTGTTGATGGCTGACACGTAAACGCATCCCGGGGTTCGTCAATGGAGGAAATCACTCCGGGACCCCAAAACAGTGAATAATAGTCCGTGAAACGGGCCAGAATCGGCAAAAATTGCGTGTGTTGATGATCAACACGTAATCACACCCTGGGGTTCAACAACTATGGAAATCGCTACGGGGCCCCAAAACGGTGAGTTATAGTCCACAAAAAGGTCGGAATTGGACAAAACTGTGAGTGTTGACGACGCACACGTAAGTGCACACCCGGGATCGTCAATCGTGGAAATCGCTCTGGGACCCTAAACGGTGAGGAATAGTGCACGAAAAGGACCAGAATCAGCCAAAATTATGAGTGTTGATAACCGACAGGTAAATGCAACCTGGGGTTCGTCAATCATGGAAATCACTTCGGGAACACAAAACTGAGTAATAGTGCAAGAAACGGGCCAGAACGAGCCCAAACTGCGAGTGTTGACGACCAAGAAGTAAGCATACTTTGGGGTTCGACAACCATAGAAATCACTTTGGGACGCCAAAACGGTGAGTAATAGTCCGTGGAAGAGCCGAGAATCGGACAAGTCTAGGATTATTCATGAACGATGCATGAACGCACCCCGGGGTTCGTCAATCATGGAAATCGCTAACGGACCCCAAATCAGTGAGTACTATTCCATTAAATGGAAGAGAATCGGCAAAACTGCAAGTGTTTATGACTGACACATAAACAAACCCCGATGTTCGTCAATCGTGGAAATCATTGCGGGACACCAAAAATGAGTAATAGTCCACGAAACGGGCCAGAATCGGCCAAAACTGTGATTGTTGATGACTGACACGTAAGCGCATCTTGGGGTTCAACAACTACGGAAATCGTTTTGGTAACCCAAAACGGTGAGAAATAGTCCACGAAACAGGTCAGAATCGACAGAAACCGCGAATGTTGATGACCGACACGTAAACGCACCCCGGGGTTCGTCAATCATGGAAATCACTCCGGGACCCCAAAACATTGAGTAGTAGTCCACGAAACGGGCCAGATTCGGCCAAACTTGCGAGTGTTGTTGACCAAAATGTAATCGCACCCTGGGGTTCAACAACTATGGAAATCGCTTCGGGGCCCCAAAACGGTGAGTAATAGTCCACGAAAACGGCCAGAAATTGGACAAAACTGTGAGAGTTGACGACGCACACGTAAACACACACGGGGATCATCAATAGAGGAAGTCGCTTTGGGAAACCAAAACATTGAGTAATAGTCCAGGAAATGAGCCAGAATTGGCCAAAATGACGAGTGTTGACGACCGACACATAAGCGCACCTTGGGGTTCAATAACTATGGAAACCGCTGTGGGACCCTAAAATGGTGAGTAATAGTCAACAAAATGGGTCGAAATTGGACAAAACTGTGAGTGTTGACGACGGACACGTAAACGCACCCGAGAATCGTCAATCATGGAAATCACTCTGGGGCCCCAAAACGGTGAGTAATAGTGCACGAAACGGACCAGAATCAGCAAAAAATGTGAGTGTTGATGAACGACACGTAAAAGTGCCCCAAGGTTCGTATGTCGTGGAAATCACTTTGGGACCCGAAAACAGTGAGTAATAATCCACGAAACGGGCCAGAATATGCCAAAATTGTGTGTTGATGACCGACACATAAACGCACCCTGGGGTTTTCAATCATGGAAATAACTCTGGATCCCAAAACAGTGAGTAATAGTCCACAAAACGGGCTAGAATCAGCTAAAATTGCGAGTGTTGATAACCTACACGTAATCGCACCCTGGGCTTCGTCAATCATGGAAATCACTCTGGGACCCCAAACAGTCAGTTACAGTCCACGAAACGGGCGAGAATCGGGCAAACTTGCGAGTGTTGTTGACCAAAACGTAATTGCACCCTGGGGTTCAACAACTATGGAAATCACTTCGGGGCCCCAAAACGGTGAGTAATAGTCCATGAAAACGGATAGAATTGGACAAAACTGTGAGTGTTGACGACGCACACGTAAACAAACCCGGGGATCGTCAATCGAGGAACTCGCTTTGGGAAACCAAAACAGTGAGCAATAGTCCAGGAAATGAGCCAGAATTGGCCAAACTTACGAGTGTTGATGACCGACACATAAGCGCACCTTGGGGTTCAATAACTATGCAAAACCGCTTTGGGACCCAAAATGGTGAGTAATAGTCAATAAAATGGGTCAAAATTGGACAAAACTGTGAGTGTTGACGACGGACACGTAAACGCACCCCGAGAATTGTCAATCATGGAAATCACTCTGGGGCCCCAAAACGGTGAGTAATAGTGCATGAAACGTACCAGAATCAGCCAAAAATGTGAGTGTTGATGACCGACACGTAAAAGCGCCCCAGGGTTCGTATGTCGTGGAAATCACTTTGGGACCTGAAACAGTGAGTAATAGTCCACGAAACGGGCCAGAATCAGCCAAAATTGTGTGTTGATGACCGACACATAAACGCACCCTGGGGTTTTTCAATCTTGGAGATCACTCCGGATCCCAAAACGGTGATTAATAGTCCACAAAACGGGACAGAATCGGCTAAAATTGCGAGTGTTGATGACATACACGTAATCGCACCCTGGGCTTCGTCAATCATGGAAATCACAAAGGTACCCCAAACATGCAGTTACAGTCCATGAAACGGGCCAGAATCGACCAAACTTGCGAGTGTTGTTGACCAAAACGTAATCACATCCTGGGTTCAGCAACTATGGAAATCACTTCGGGGCCCCAAAACGGTGAGTAATAGTCCACGAAAACGGCCAGAATTGGACAAAACTGTGAGTATTGACGACGCACACGTAAACACACTCGGGGATCATCAATCGAGGAAGTCGCTTTAGGAAACCAAAACAGTGAGTAATAGTCCAGGAAATGAGCCAGAATTGGCCAAAATTACGAGTGTTGATGACCGACACATAAGCGCACCTTGGGGTTCAATAACTATGGAAACCGCTTTGGGACCCCAAAATGGTGAGTAATAGTCAACAAAATGGGTCAAAATTGGACAAAACTGTGAGTGTTGACGACGGACACGTAAACGCACCCCGAAAATCGTCAATCATGGAAATCACTCTGGGGCCCCAAAACGGTGAGTAATAGTGCACGAAACGGACCAGAATCAGCCAAAAATGTGAGTGTTGATGACCGAGACGTAAAAGCGCCCCAAGGTTCGTAAGTCGTGGAAATCACTTTGGGACCCGAAAACAGTGAGTAATAATCCACGAAACGGGCCAGAATCAGCCAAAATTGTGCGTTGATGACCGACACATAAACGCACCCTCGGGTTTTCCAATCGTGGAAATCACTCCGGATCCCAAAACAGTGATTAATAGTCCACAAAACGGGCCATAGTCGGCTAAAATTGCGAGTGTTGATGACCTACACGTAATCGCACCCTAGGCTTCGTCAATCATGGAAATCACTCTGGGACCCCAAACAGTCAGTTACAGTCCACGAAACGGGCCAGAATCGGCCAAACTTGCGAGTGTTGTTGAACAAAACATAATCGCACCCTGGGGTTCAACAACTATGGAAATCACTTCGGGGCCCCAAAATGGTGAGTAATAGTCCACGAAAACGGCCAGAATTGGACAAAACTGTGAGTGTTGACGACGCACACGTAAACACACCCGGGGATCGTCAATCGAGGAACTCGCTTTGG
>NC_041387.1:677547317-677551105 GCF_002162155.2 Triticum dicoccoides
GACCCCAAACAGTCAGTTACAGTCCACGAAACGGGCCAGAATCGGCCAAAGTTGCGAGTGTTGTTGAACAAAACATAATCGCACCCTGGGGTTCAACAACTATGGAAATCACTTCGGGGCCCCAAAATGGTGAGTAATAGTTCACGAAAACGGCCAGAATTGGACAAAACTGTGAGTGTTGACGACGCACACGTAAACACACCCGGGGATCGTCAATCGAGGAACTCGCTTCGGGAAACCAAAACAGTGAGTAATAGTCCACGAAATGAGCCAGAATTGGCCAAAATTACGAGTGTTGTTGACCAAAACGTAATCGCACCCTGGGGTTCAACAACTATGGAAATCGCTTCGGGGCCCCAAAACGGTGAGTAATAGTCCACGAAAACGGCCAGAAATTGGACAAAATAGTGAGAGTTGACGACGCACACATAAACACCCACGGGGATCATCAATAGAGGAAGTCGCTTTGGGAAACCAAAACAGTGAGTAATAGTCCAGGAAATGAGCCAGAATTGGCCAAAATGACGAGTGTTGACGACCGACACATAAGCGCACCTTGGGGTTCAATAACTATGGAAACCGCTGTGGGACCCCAAAATGGTGAGTAATAGTCAACAAAATGGGTCAAAATTGGACAAAACTGTGAGTGTTGACGACGGACACGTAAACGCACCCCGAGAATCGTCAATCATGGAAATCACTCTGGGGCCCCAAAACGGTGAGTAATAGTGCACGAAACGGACCTGAATCAGCCAAAAATGTGAGTGTTGATGAACGAAAGGTAAAAGTGCCCCAAGGTTCGTATGTCGCGGAAATCACTTTGGGACCCGAAAACAGTGAGTAATAATCCACGAAACGGGCCAGAATAAGCCAAAATTGTCTGTTCATGACCGACACATAAACGCACCCCGGGGTTTTCAATCATGGAAATCACTCTGGATCCCAAAACAGTGAGTAATAGTCCACAAAACGGGCCAGAATCGGCTAAAATTGGGAGTGTTGATGACCTACACGTAATCGCACCCTGGGCTTCGTCAATCATGGAAATCACTCTGGGACCCCAAACAGTCAGTTACAGTCCACGAAACGGGCGAGAATCGGCCAAACTTGCGAGTGTTGTTGACCAAAACGTAATCGCACCCTGGGGTTCAACAACTATGGAAATCACTTCGGGGCCCCAAAACGGTGAGTAATAGTCCATGAAAACGGACAGAATTAGACAAAACTGTGAGTGTTGACGACGCACACGTAAACACACGCGGGGATCGTCAATCGAGGAACTCGCTTTGGGAATCCAAAACAGTGAGCAATAGTCCAGGAAATGAGCCAGAATTGGCCAAACTTACGAGTGTTGATGACCGACACATAAGCGCACCTTGGGGTTCAATAACTATGGAAACCGCTTTGGGACCCAAAATGGTGAGTAATAGTCAACAAAATGGGTCAAAATTGGACAAAACTGTGAGTGTTGACGACGGACACGTAAACGCACCCCGAGAATTGTCAATCATGGAAATCACTCTGGGGCCCCAAAACGGTGAGTAATAGTGCACGAAACGTACCAGAATCAGCCAAAAATGTGAGTGTTGATGACCGACACGTAAAAGCGCCCCAGGGTTCGTATGTCGTGGAAATCACTTTGGGACCCGAAACAGTGAGTAATAGTCCACGAAACGGGCCAGAATCAGCCAAAATTGTGTGTTGATGACCGACACATAAACGCACCCTGGGGTTTTTCAATCATGGAGATCACTCCGGATCCCAAAACAGTGATTAATAGTCCACAAAACGGGACAGAATCGGCTAAAATTGCGAGTGTTGATGACATACACGTAATCGCACCCTGGGCTTCGTCAATCATGGAAATCACACAGGGACCCCAAACATGCAGTTACAGTCCATGAAACGGGCCAGAATCGACCAAACTTGCGAGTGTTGTTGACCAAAACGTAATCACACCCTGGGGTTCAGCAACTATGGAAATCACTTCGGGGCCCCAAAACGGTGAGTAATAGTCCACGAAAACGGCCAGAATTGGACAAAACTGTGAGTATTGACGACGCACACGTAAACACACTCGGGGATCATCAATCGAGGAAGTCGCTTTAGGAAACCAAAACAGTGAGTAATAGTCCAGGAAATGAGCCAGAATTGGCCAAAATTACGAGTGTTGATGACCGACACATAAGTGCACCTTGGGGTTCAATAACTATGGAAACCGCTTTGGGACCCCAAAATGGTGAGTAATAGTCAACAAAATGGGTCAAAATTGGACAAAACTGTGATTGTTGATGACGGACACGTAAACGCACCCCGAGAATTGTCAATCATGGAAATCACTCTGGGGCCCCAAAACGGCGAGTAATAGTGCACGAAACGTACCAGAATCAGCCAAAAATGTGAGTGTTGATGACCGACACGTAAAAGCGCCCCAGGGTTCGTATGTCTTGGAAATCACTTTGGGACCCGAAACAGTGAGTAATAGTCCATGAAACGGGCCAGAATCAGCCAAAATTGTGTGTTGATGACCGACACATAAACGCACCCTGGGGTTTTTCAATCGTGGAGATCACTCCGGATCCCAAAACAGTGATTAATAGTCCACAAAACGGGACAGAATCGGCTAAAATTGCGAGTGTTGATGACATACACGTAATCGCACCCTGGGCTTCGTCAATCATGGAAATCACACAGGGACCCCAAACATGCAGTTACAGTCCATGAAACGAGCCAGAATCGACCAAACTTGCGAGTGTTGTTGACCAAAACGTAATCACACCCTGGGGTTCAGCAACTATGGAAATCACTTCGGGGCCCCAAAACGGTGAGTAATAGTCCACGAAAACGGCCAGAATTGGACAAAACTGTGAGTATTGACGACGCACACGTAAACACACTCGGGGATCATCAATCGAGGAAGTCGCTTTAGGAAACCAAAACAGTGAGTAATAGTCCAGGAAATGAGCCAGAATTGGCCAAAATTACGAGTGTTGATGACCGACACATAAGCGCACCTTGGGGCTCAATAACTATGGAAACCGCTTTTGGACCCCAAAATGGTGAGTAATAGTCAACAAAATGGGTCAAAATTGGACTAAACTGTGAGTGTTGACGACGGACACGTAAACGCACCCCGAAAATTGTCAATCATGGAAATCACTCTGGGCCCCAAAACGGTGAGTAATAGTTCACGAAACGGACCAGAATCAGCCAAAAATGTGAGTGTTGATGACCGAGACGTAAATGCGCCCCAAGGTTCGTATGTCGTGGAAATCACTTTGGGACCCGAAAACAGTGAGTAATAATCCACGAAACGGGCCAGAATCAGCCAAAATTGTGTGTTCATGACCGACACATAAACGCACCCTCGGGTTTTCCAATCGTTGAAATCACTCCGGATCCCAAAACAGTGATTAATAGTCCACAAAACGGGCCATAGTCGGCTAAAATTGCGAGTGTTGATGACCTACACGTAATCGCACCCTGGGCTTCGTCAATCATGGAAATCACTCTGGGACCCCAAACAGTCAGTTACAGTCCACGAAACGGGCCAGAATCGGCCAAACATGCGAGTGTTGTTGAACAAAACGTAATCGCACCCTGGGGTTCAACAACTATGGAAATCACTTCGGGGCCCCAAAATGGTGAGTAATAGTCCACGAAAACGGCCAGAATTGGACAAAACTGTGAGTGTTGACGACGCACACGTAAACACACCCGGGGATCGTCAATCGAGGAACTCGCTTTGGGAAACCAAAACAGTGAGTAATAGTCCAGGAAATGAGCCA
>NC_041387.1:677551261-677551594 GCF_002162155.2 Triticum dicoccoides
ATAGTCCACAAAACGGGCCATAGTCGGCTAAAATTGCGAGTGTTGATGACCTACACGTAATCGCACCCTAGGCTTCGTCAATCATGGAAATCACTCTGGGACCCCAAACAGTCAGTTACAGTCCACGAAACGGGCCAGAATCGGCCAAACTTGCGAGTGTTGTTGAACAAAACATAATCGCACCCTGGGGTTCAACAACTATGGAAATCACTTCGGGGCCCCAAAATGGTGAGTAATAGTCCACGAAAACGGCCAGAATTGGACAAAACTGTGAGTGTTGACGACGCACACGTAAACACACCCGGGGATCGTCAATCGAGGAACTCGCTTTGG